>NW_026731610.1:2017500-2260000 GCF_028476545.2 Physella acuta | reverse complement strand
TATTATTTTTTGTTATCATTAACTGGAATTAATACTAATAGTTTCGCTGTCTGTCTATGTATCTATCTATCTGACAAGAACGCTGTAGAGAAAACACAAGCAAAATAAAGACATGCACAGTAATTCGAAAAACGAAGTATGACGCGGTCACATTTAGCATAGAGTAGAAAATAATCTCAAGATGGAGAGTGCACACAGTAATATGACGTCATTGATTCTCGAGTAAACATTGAACAAAAAGGAAATTTTGTCTAATCTAAATGGTTTGCGTGAAGAGTTTCTTTCATACAATTCTTCGGGTAGGGGCGAAGCCCTACCCCCCGCGTAAGAACGTCTGAGTCCCCCCCCCTCCCCAACTCAAAAGAAATTTCTTCATCGATACTCTATAATAAAATTACCGCCTAATTAATGTGTCTAATCTAAAAAGTGGTTTTCTTGCAATTTCTTTAATGCAATTCTTCGGGTAGTGGCTAAGCGCGACACCAGTGTTTCTTTCAGACTTTTTCCTCCCCGGAGAGGGGTGGGGGTACTTGAAATTTTCGGGGGCGGGGGTAGAATTTTCGGGGAGGGGGCGGACACTGGAAAAAGTATATAATTATATTTCGTTGAATGGGACGGTAGACATGTTTTTTGGGGGTGGGGGGGGGTGGGGTGGGGGTGGGGGGGTGGGGGGGTGGGGGGTTGTTTGTGGGGGGTGGGGGTGGGGTGGGGGGGTGGGGGGTTGTTTGTGGGGGGTGGGGGTGGGGTGGGGGGGGGGGGGTGGTATGTGTGTGGGGGGGTGGGTTTGTTTTAGTTTAGAGAAAAGAGACAGCACTATCAGCCTAGCGCCCGTTGTATCCTTCCTCAACGGGCCATTTTTCTCGTTTATTTTATATTTACCTTATATTTAACTAAATTACCTAATATAAAATAACTATTATTTTAATATTGCTTACCGAATGTGTTATCACCATTAACTAGAATTAATTTTATATTTGACTACCTTACCTAATGTAAAATAACTATTACTTTAATGGTTCCCTACCAAATGTGTTATTATTATTAACTAGAATTAATTTTACATTTAACTACCTAACCTAATGTAAAATAACTATTATGTTAATGGTTTCTACCAAATGTGTTATTATCATTAACTAGAATTAATTTTACATTTTAACTACCTTACCTAATGTAAAATAACTATTATTTTATGGTTACTACCAAATGTGTTATTATCATTGATTAGAATTCATTATACATTTAACTACATGAGAGGCGTAGCGAGGTGGGGGCGGGGGGTGCGGACCGCACCGGGTGACACCATTTAGGGGGATGAAACCAAGGCAACAAATCGTAAAATATGTAAAGAAAAATTTGAGGGGGGGGGGGGGTGCAAATCGAAACTCTGACGGGGGTGCAATCGAAAATTGGAAGTTTGTCCCCGGGAAGAGTCGCTACGCCTCTTGGGGGGGGGGGGGGTCGACACCATTAAGTGCCGCACCGGGTGACACCCGACCTCGCTACGCCACTGAACTACATTACATAATGTAAAAAAAAACCTATTATTTTAATGTTTCTTACCGAATGTTTTATCCACGAGGAAACTACCTAAACCGGTTGCAATTTCGAGCAGGCTTTTGTCTGTTAAAAAGCGGTTTATTAACCTCAGAATTTCCGCAAATTGGAACTTTTCTTGTAGCCCAGAAGTGTGGTTATACTGCGTCTTGGTGTGGTATGTATTTTCTTCCGTTGAAGTGTTCATCGCTCCCACAGTTGTAGAGAACAGAAACAAACCTACGATCACGCTTAAAACTTTAATTCTATTTTTTGCAATCATTTTAAAAATATTTATAACTGGTCTTCTTTTACGCATAAATTTCCATATTTAAATGCCGAAAACAAACTGAAAATTTGAAAACAAAATGATCCGTATAGCAAAGTGTAATGAACTATTGAATATTTTCTTTGTGCACGCAAATTTCACTAACTTCCTAGCTTCACTTTCGCCTGACCACTGGACATAATTAGCCTAACTATCCTATGGCACGTGGCAGACGACGATGACTAATCCGTCTGCTTCGGATATCAAGTTTAGCCAAACCAGGTGTAGGGTACCTCATTTGCAATTTGTTTAAAAATATTTAAAGTACGAACCTCTCAAACTGACTCGATCGATATTTTCAGTGCTAATTACATGCTAAACGCTGTTTTAGTTTCATATATTGTTACATATATTGAACTAGCCGGTATCGACTAGGCTTTGCTCCAGCCATTTATAGCCATTTCCAAATGTAAATGTTAACATAGACATGTATGTTTTTTTTACAAAATGTTTCAAGAAAAATTAAACAGCAGTACATAATGCTACACTCAAAACAGCAACAGCACGTGATTCTAAAAAATAACCTACACATCACCTGCCAATCCTGAATACGACTTTTTGTTATACAAATATAACAAACATCAGAGTAAAACCATTAAACAGAAAAATCTTGTTACTTACTTTTACTTTACTGGTGAGCAACAACCACACAATTAAAATTTACAGAAATAATATATCGGAATAGTTTCATGTAGGAGTATATAGGTTTTTAAAACATTATAGCAAACCATTGCAAAGTTTAACATTAAGATTACGTAAACAAATTTTAAAAAATATAAGAATGTGTGGCAGAAAATCGTACACATACACCATCTACTATAAAAATAATAGCCACCAGTACGTATTAAATGTTTCAAAATCCTAATGTATAAAAGCAAATGTGCGCACTTACATACATAATTGCCAATAAAACATAACTTAAAATAATCATAACACTAAAACTCAACCTTAATTTTATCTTAAATGTGACATATTTTACCTGGGTTTAAATCTTTACCCACTCCTACCCCTACCCCGCTTTAGCTCAAAGATCAATCTTCTCTTCTCAATTACCTACCTGTGTAATTACACCACTACACAATACATATTATTTCAATACCTATCCCCTTACTTTCCCCCATAGCCATCTCCAAATCCCTAACCAAAACCGTATGCGTATCACTCTACCTCAATTCTTTATCAGATCCTATCATTAGCGTTATTGAGGTGACGCACAGGGTGACACCCGACCTACCGACGCCACTGTAAAAGAATATATATATATATATATATATATATATATATATATATATATATATATATATATATATATATATATATATATATGAAAGCAACTACTATAACAAATTACTGCCTACACCACTAATAGAAACACTAGATCTCTCACTAATTGATGTCTTAATAGAATAGCGTATTGGTTTACAGCCAAATGAACATAAGACACCAATCAGCTTGTGTGTTGGTCTACAGCTAGATGACCACAAGACACCAATTCTCTTGTGTGTTGGTCTACAGCTAGATGACCCTCCACCGCCAAGATATCAGTTTTGTTTTATTTTGTTCCACATCCAGCAGCTAGACAATTAATTAATCCATCGTCGCCCAGTTAACAACGCTAGTGGTAGACTAGTGGAGATCATCTGCTCCTCACCACATGCTATGTGGGACTAATGTGTAACAAATATGCTGTGTTTCTCTGCTCACCACATGCTATGTGGGACTAATGTGTAAAACATATGCTGTGTTTCTCTGCTCACCACATGCTATGTGGGACTAATGTGTAACAAAGATGCTGTGTTTCTCTGCTCACCACATGCTATGTGGGACTAATGTGTAACAAATATGCTGTGTTTCTCTGCT
The DNA here is from genome assembly GCF_028476545.2 of Physella acuta. NCBI lineage: Eukaryota > Metazoa > Mollusca > Gastropoda > Physidae > Physella > Physella acuta. The sequence continues at coordinate 2,256,279 of NW_026731610.1, read as the reverse complement.
CAACACATGCTATGTGGGACTAATGTGTAACAAATATGCTGTGTTTCTCTGCTCACCACATGCTATGTGGGACTAATGTGTAACAAATATGCTGTGTTTCTCTGCTCACCACATGCTATGTGGGACTAATGTGTAACAAATATGCTGTGTTTCTCTGCTCACCACATGCTATGTGGGACTAATGTGTAACGAAGATGTGTGTTTCTCTGCTCACCACATGTTATGTGGGACTAATGTGTAACAAATATGCTGTGTTTCTCTGCTCACCACATGCTACATAGGACTAATGTGTAACAAATATGCTGTGTTTCTCTGCTCACCACATGCTATGTAGGACTAATGTGTAACAAATATGCTGTGTTTCTCTGCTCACCACATGCTATGTGGGACTAATGTGTAACAAATATACTGTGTTTCTCTGCTCACCACATGCTATGTGGGACTAATGTGTAAAACATATGCTGTGTTTCTCTGCTCACCACATGCTATGTGGGACTAATGTGTAACAAATATGCTGTGTTTCTCTGCTCACCACATGCTATGTGGGACTAATGTGTAACAAATATGCTGTGTTTCTCTGCTCACCACATGCTATGTGGGACTAATGTGTAACAAATATGCTGTGTTTCTCTGCTCACCAGCGCACCAATCAACCCCACGGTTCCAACTTACAGTGGACTGTGGTTCCACTATGTCTTTTTTTTTATCGTCAGGGCACCAAGCTGCCTTGAGACTCTTTCCTAATATTTTCTTGTTTCTTCTTACATAAAAATAAAGAAATAATTATTATTGTTGTTTCGTTGTGAAAATGTTTGCAACAGTTACCAAGTCAGTATTAGAATTTATAATAAATTATTATTACAATTAAAAAAACTTCTTTCATAATCTTAAATTAATTTCACTTTCACTTCACTTTCCTTACGATCCATCCCCCTTCATCGGGCAGGGTTGGGGGAACTTGATAATTTCAGGGAGGCGGTCAGTATTTTCCGGGGGGGGGGGGGGGCGGACACTGGTAAAAGTATATATTTTCTGTATAAATTCCATTTCGTTCGGGGGCTCCCCCTCCCCCGAATAGATACATGGAAGAAACTCTGCTTATAAGTCCACATCTGGTTTTGTCGTTCCGTGTGTAAAAATTTACACAAAACTCAATGCCGAGTAACAGAACTGAAGTAGTTAACTTATGACCTAAGGGAAATATCTACGTTGTACACACTAGTATGTTCAGCCCTCCTCTATTAGTGCGACACAACAGAGATGACACTTGGAAAACATTGGTCGAGTGGTAGAGCGAGGTATGGGTTCTCAGAGGCTTTCAAAGCGTTACCAGGTTTCGAGTCTATAAGATCTTGTTCAAGATGGTATTCAAGTAGTAAGGGTTTGAGTCTATGAGAAATTATTCACGATGGTATTTCAGTAGTAAGGGTTCGAGTCTATGAGAAATTATTCAAGATGGTATTTCAGTAGTAAGGGTTCAAGTCTATGAGAAATTATTCAAGATGGTATATTTAGTAGTAAGGGTTCGAGTCTATAAGATCTTGTTCAAGATGGTATTTCAGTTGTAATGTTTGGGTCTATGAAACATTATTCAAGATGGTATTTTAGTAGTAAGGGACCAACTCGAATTGAAGAATGACATTGTTTGATTTGGTGCTGACCACAAGATAAACCATTAGCTACAAAAAACATGTTGAACCCATTTTCAGCTCTGGGTCGTATAGTCTGAAGGTTTTCATTCAAAACCTCCTCGAAAAAAAACCCTCTAGTACAAAACTTTCCTGGACAAACCCTCGTAGGTAAATGTCTACTTGAAAAAAACCCTCCTGGACAAAACCCTACTTGACAAACCCATCCTACACAAACCCCACTTCGACAAAACCCTCCTGGACAAAACACACCTAGATAAAAGTCTCCTGGACAAAACTCTCAATGACAAACCCCAGGACCAAACTTCGTAAAACTCATAGAAAACATAGAAAGTAATAACAGATAATAAGAAGCACAATTAAGAATAAAACGTTTTTTTAATCATTGTAATTAAAATCTTGCTCAATTATTTTACAAATAACTATTTTTAAACCCGTATGTGTCAACAGGTATTGAAGTAAATTCTTACGTAAAATAATGAGCTTCGGCGTTTGTAAGTTGAACATGTAAAAAATTAATTTAATCTAACTTACGAAAACATGTAGTGTAACAAACTTAGAGAAAATAGTTAAAATTATTTCAACTTAACGAAACTATATAAGTTTGTTGAAGATTAAAGAAATCATGTAAGTAAACTTAACTTTAAACATAATTATAAAAGTAATTTTTATCTTTAATACCTATAACTGTGTCAAAATTACTTAAACCATCTGTGTTAGTTTAAGTTTAACAAGAATTATATAAGTCATTATATCTTTAAAAACAACATGCATGGAATTTGCTTATCAAGATTTGTTTGTTGAAGATTAAAGTAATCTTTTGTTTTAGCTTAACTTTAAAGATAATTATATAAGTAATTACATATTTAAAAACCTTTAAGTTGCTCATCAAGACATCATTATCACTGAGAAAAAAATATATATAATAAAAAAATGTGTTTTATTATGCTATTAACCAAGATTGTGTTTGGAGTTGAAGAAATGGACATAATGTTTGGGAAAAACTTAATTTTACTGATAAAATAATTAAAAAATAATTATAAACATTATCTAACATTAAACATGTGCTTTTAGTCATTCTATCTTATGATGCCATGGAGTTGTCTAGTTCAGATATTTAATCGGTCACACCCAACTGGACATCGGTCAGTAGGATCGGAGTCTAAGACATGAAGAAAGCCACGGTGCCAAAGGCCAGAACCACTGTGCTCAACTCTAGCAGAAGATCTGTGGTGAAATACAATTATGTTAATATTTTGAATTAACGATGAAAAAAACGGCAGTTGTGACAAATTACATTGAACCAACCATGTAGTGACAATATCTACGCTTATACAATCCGGGTTGTGACACAATCTACGCTTATATAACTCAGGTTGTGACAAGATCTGCCCTTATACAATTAAGGTTGTGACAAGATCTACACATTTACAATCCAGCATGGTCGAGACGGTGAAGCTCATGGCTGCTAAACCGAAAAGTCTCAAGTTCGAATCCTCGGGCAGATAAGGCTCTTTAGCTGGGGACAGCCACTCTTCTAGGAGAGTCAACTTTAGGTTGTTCTTGGTTGGACAAAGGCTATGGAAGCAAATCCAAAACGAAAAGCAGGCTGAAATCGGAGTCAACGGATGGCGCATAACCAGTTGACACGAATACTTAATTGTGTTGAGGGGAATCCCCCCTACAATTAAGAACGAAGAAGAGAAGAAGAATACTATCCAGCCCTAATTTTTTGTATAATAAAAATAAGAAATCAACGTTTGGTTATGCAGGAGAACCTTAGTGGTATCAAATTGGACAGCTTACTTGTCAGCCTGCGTGCGGATCTGTTAGTAGACTTGTGATTGGGTCGAGTTATGTGGCCGCGGTCTGAAAATATCAACACAGTTTATCAGCGTGTGCTATCAGCCTTTACAAGCGAACACATGTGCTATTTCCGGCCGGCTAGAACTGTTGTCATTTAAATGTAAACAAAATCGGTACTACATTTCTTAGATCTTAAACATTGGGGCGCTTTTTCTGCACACTATATCCTAGACACCACAACGTGTTTTTGTTTTTTAAATATTGTCTCTTAGTAATAGTGTTTCTTCCAGACTTTTTTCTTCGGGATTTGGGAGGGGGGGGGGCGGTCAACATTTTTCGGGGAGAGGGGGGGGGCGGACATTAGTAAAAGTGTATGTTTACTATATCAATTCCATCTCGTTCGTGGAGGGGGGGAGGGGGGTAGAAGAGATGCGTGGAAGAAACTCTGCTTAGTAACCTATCAGTTAAAATATTAAGCAGGCATGGTTTTTTTTGTATGTAGAACGTTGGGAATTCCAAACATATTTAATATACAATACAGAGGCCGACTCTTTATTGCTATAGTTATCATTTTCATCATCTTAACCCTTAAATAAATGCATGTCAAAGCAAATTGATTGATATCTATATTTTGTTCCCCAGATTACCATGATATACTATGACTACGACACACTATATAATAGATATACGATATACTATATAATATACTATGATTACTATGACATAATGAGTTAGTTTACCAATTAGGTCCTTGACGAACAGCGTATCATTAGCTCTGTATGGGAACCGTCTTTGCTGTTTGAAAGTTCGTCCATCGTAAATAAAGCGTATTGTCATCGTGGTCTTTCTAAACAGCCTTGCGGGTATATACGAATACCAAAGTTTGGGTTCTCCGTCGTCGCAGTAGCAGCCATCTTGGTACCTCGGATTACCTTCCCATTTTTGGCAGCTATTTGGCGGGAACATTCGATAATTAAACATGCAAATCTGAAGAGAAAAACATATTCGTAAGTCAATGTGCTTATGTGGGAAGATTGTAACAGTAAACAAAGATTGAAGATGGTAACAGTAGAAACAGATTGTAAAAGTAGACTAGGATTGAAATGTGTAACAGTAGACAATGATTGAAGATTATAACCGTAGGCAAGGACTGACGACAGTAACAGTAGACAATGATTGAAGATTGTATAAGTAGATTATGATTGAAGAATGTAAAAGAAGACAATGATTGAAGATTGTAAAACAAGACAATGGTTGAAGATTGTAACAGTAGAAAAGGAATAAACACTGTCACATGAGACAATGATTGAAGATTGTCTAAGTAGACAATGATTGTCGTGTACTACAGAAGTCATTGATTGAAGATTGTCACAGTAGACAATGATTGCCGTGTAGTACAGAAGTCATTGATTGAAGATTGTCACAGAAGACAATGATTGCCGTGTTACACAGAAGTCATGGATTGAAGATTGTCTAAGAAGATAATGATTGCCGTGTACCACAGAAGTCGTGGATTGAAGATTTTCACAGTAGACAATGATTGCCGTGTACCACAGAAGTCGTGGATTGAAGATTGTCACAATAGACAATTATTGTCGTGTACTACAGCAGTCATGGATTGAAGATTGTCTAAGTAGACAATGAGGTGCTAGAGTTTTAATACTTGTACTCCTGTAAACTACTAGAGATAAAAGTACGTAGTTCCCCTTCCAAACCTGACGGTCTATGGGGCAAGGGAAGAAGAGTTCACCTGTTTCTGTGACCTCGGCATATGAAGAGATAGTGTGGTCAGCACTATGCCCAGTCGCCTTTACTTTCCCTAATGTGAGTTAGGTACCTATCAGAGCTGTTTGGACTCAGGGACGGTGTACTAACGAGATATTTTTTTCTGAGTTGTTCGATAATAGAATAAATTTTAACATCTTATGTATTTTAACCAAAATCTATTGAAAAAAAAAACTTTTAAAAGCAGAATACTAACCGGGGTGAAGGAATGATGGTCGGAATAGTTTGTGCAGTCATAATTTTTGTAGGAAGAATCTAAATCAAGCGCGCAAGCCAAGGCAAAAAAGACTGCCTCATCCAATACGTACAACGTGTCCTGTGGTATATGCATACGTCCATAGATAATGAGTGGGTCCCTCCCCCACACCACACACCCTGTACAGCGGGGTAGGTACCCATCTAACGTGGCAATAATTCCATGATCTCGTTGGAATTCAAGCGAGTTCACATTGCCCCTGCTTTCTTGAATTAAAATGTAGATATTAAAAAAAATACAATTAAAACGACAAATCACAAAAAGAAAAACAGCATCCATACGATGTTAATTATGCACATAGTGTGAGAGATACAGAGGCGTAGCAACGGGGGGGTGGGGGGTGGGGTGGGGAGGGGGTTACATGTCTTCGGGGGCGCCAAAATAAGCCCATTTTAGCTGCTGTTTTATATGGGGGTGGGGCGCCAAATTGAAAGTTTGTCCCCGGGCGCCGGGAGCGGTCGCTACGCCTCTGGAGAGATATGTGGCAATTAATGTATACACATTGTGTTTATAATTATGGAAAAACAAATTTGAGCTATGCACATTTTTGTTTGTAATTTGTCGTGTACAGAGTATAGAGAAAGTACTGTAATGGGTAGACAGCATGACCTAGCGGTAGACAGATAGACATCTAGAGACGTTCGAATTCAAATGAAGGAAACTAAGTCCACCCTGCTTTGATGGGTACCTAGCAAAAACGGCTGGGTATAGTGCCTATCACATTATCCCTTCACATACCAAGGTCTCTGAAGCAGCTGAACTCTACTTCATCTGCCCCGTGTTTCTTGGCCACGAGCGGGAAATGACGTTGACGATTGTAGTCGTAGAAAAAAGCAAATCATCAATTTTCACCGTTTTACAACAAATCATCAATTTTCACCGTTTTACAACAGATCATCAATTTTCACCGTTTTACCCCCCCCCCCCTACTATATCGTTACCGATTATATAGTATGCAGTGTACTCGAGCAAAAATATAAATTTTTTTTTTTGGACAAATTAAATTGTGAATTTCTATAACCTTCTGGAGCCGGGAAAACCTAATGTATCATATTGTCCCATCTTGGAGAGTTTCTTCGAGGCTTCTCTCCCCGTCTCACCATGAAAGTCTACGACCCTCCCCCAGAACGAAATGGAATTTATATAAAAACATATTTTTACCAGTGTCCGCTCCCCCTCCCCCCCCCCCCAAAATTTAGTCCCCCCCCCCCCTGAAAATACCAAGCGCCTCCCCAGAGAAAAAAAGTCTGGGAGAAACAGTAATCTTAGAGCGGATCAAATTCCTAAATAGAGGCATTACTATACTGGTGTAATAAAAAATATCTAAGAATATTGAGGTCATTCCTTATTCTTATAGCTATAAGTAATTTACTTTTGCTATGTTTGTAAAAAAAAATCAAGATAGTCATACTATATGTTTTAAAAAGACTATATTGGGTAGGATTTTAATTTACCTGCATGAATAAACATTGAACTCAGAATCCAGGCAATGAACAGCATTCTTCCGACTCTGATGGGTGACTTGCTGTAAAGCAGAGTTGTGAAAAGTTTGCTGACAATTTTTTTTTAATTAGCATCGTTCATGTGTACGTGTGCGTGTGAGTGTAGGCTACTTAGAGCGGGACTGGCTGTGTCTAAGATGCGCGGGAAATTAAAAAAAAAAATGGGTCTTCCCCATTTCCAGATCGTAGTGTATTTTCCCGATCAGAGCTTGGGGACTGAACCTATAGACTATAGAGAAAAACAAGCAATAATAACACTAAATCGGGAGTGATCTCCCCTAAACTTTCTCGAATGTTCTTATGTAACACTACTGGGGATGGCAACTCGGTATATAAACAATATTTTAAATCCATTTTTAATTACTTAAACTTTTAAAAATAGAATATAATCTCGTAAAAAGAATCGCGCACCACGTGAACGCCAAACTAAATGTGTAGAATAGTGCGGAATATTAGTACTTTATAAATTCACATGCGTTTTTTGAGAAATCAAAAATAGAGTAAATTACTACTTACGGTCAACGGAAATTGTTCAAAATTGAAAGAAGGCAGAGAATTAGATCGTTTACTTATACGTAAAATTTCATTCATCTATCTGAAATAGTACTCAAGTTAGCGGCTTTCGAGAAATTGAAAGTAGAAAAAGTTCCACTTCCGGTTATCGGAATTCGCTGAAAAGTTGATACAGATCTACAAATTTGATATAATACTTATATACAAAAGTTCATTAACCTTGCTGTAACGGTATTCAAGGTATCGTGCTTACACACACACACACACACACACACACACACACACACGGACACACACACACACACACAGAGACATACGGACAAGATTGCAAAATTATGTTTTTCCGTATCAGTGAGGTGTAAAACGTCGAGATTTGTAAAAATCTCGATTTTTTTTTTTGCACGATTACAATACTTTCTCTATACTTCGTATATACGAGAAAGTAAAAAACCAGCCTGCTCCTATAGTCCAGAAGGTTCTTTATCCTTGCTAGTTGAAAATTTGTCTTTAATAAGGACATTCATAGAAGATGAATATGATCGCACCAAGTGAGGTTGTGATCTATAATCAATCCTAGGCATTTGTAACTGTTTACCTGTTCAATGTTTGTATTGTCAATAGTATGCGTAATGAGGTAGATGGAAGACGAAGGTGTTTCTGATGAGTCGTAATAATCATTGACTTGGTTTTATCGGGGTGAAGTTTCATTTTGTTAAATTTTGTCAAAGTACCAAGCAATACTTTCTCTATACTTCGTGTATGAGAAAGTAAAAAGGCAAAAGCAATTTGGTTTTCACGTGGAAAATGCGACATAAACAATGACATTCGATAGGCTAGCATAAATTTTATTATACACAATGTAAACGAAATTGCAGTACTAAGTCATGTGGTTTAAAATAGCATTACGTTATTTAAAAACTTTATCTGCAAAGTTTTGTAAACAAATAACTATCGATCACGGAGTTCATGTTCAGCCAATCAATGTTTGTCTTACGAAAGTGAAACATCCGGATGAATGAATTAAAAATAAATAGAAAAGTAGCCTTAAATTCAAAAAAAATATTTTCAATTTCTCAGCATTTGCAACTTTTATAACATTGATTCTAAAAATATTAAAATTCTAAAGTATTGTAAGCTTAAGATTTGTTTTTATTTTTATGGCCCCATGAAGTAAAAATATATTTTTAAAAAGCGAATTATATCCATGCGAACTATATAATAGAATTAACAGAAGGAATCTCGTCAACTTAGTGGCCTCTATGATAAATCTAGAAATAGATTTAGATCGAGATTCTAGAACTATTCTGGAACATACATATTGATATAATCTATATCGTTAACTTTAAATTATACCCAGGAGAGTGACGGGATCTTACTTACGTTCTGTAATGTGTTAACCTATAAAAACCCAAGTATTTTTAGAAATTCAACAGTTTATGTGTATCCCATAGAATTTACAAGGAAACGCCATAGTTAACACCCAAACAGGAAGTAGAAATCTAAATGGAGTTGAGATTATAAAAATTAGGTGGTATTGAGATTATATTAATTCGTTGTGTTGATGTTTACAAACAAAATGGTGGTGTTAATAAAGAGTTAATCAACTGGGCGGTGTTGAGATTATAAAAATTAGGTGGTATTGAGATTATATTAATTCGTTGTGTTGATGTTTACACAAAAAAAAAATTGTGGTGTTAATAAAGAGTTAATAAATTGGGCGGTGTTGAGATTATAAAAATTGAATGGACGTTGAGGCTAGAATCAACAAGGAAGAAATTCTTTTAGCTCGCTGAATGAGGCATTGGATAAGAAATTAAAACCAGAGCAGGCAGGTTTTCGACTACACCTGTCATGTACTGACAACATAGCCACTATGCGCGTACTTATTCAAGTCCATCGAGCGGAAATCACATCTCAATATGACCTTATTCAGTTTTGGGAAGACATTTCAAAGTGTGGACTGAGGTGTCATTTGGAAGTTGATAAATCACTATGGGATCCCTCCAAAATGTATCAACTTCATCCAACAGCTCGATGTAGACTCCAACTGCCAGATCATCCACATCAAGTCGACTAACCCTATTATAGAGAACATCTGAGTACGGCAAGACTGAATGCTTTCGTCAATGCTCTTTTTGACAGTGAAGGGGGTGAATGGGGGTGAATGTTGTTTGTACTTGGTACCCTGTTCCGTTCGTCCTTGTTCAGTCCTCGTATTGTGAGTGATAGCAGTGTGTTTTGTACTCGTTTATGTAAGGGTATATAAGGTGTGTGAAAATGTGTGTGATTGCCTCAGTTTCGTTCAGATCTCACCCAAGGTTAGTATAGTTTAGGTCTGTACTAGCCACTGTGTCCTAGTTTTTGTACCAGCGTGTGTAGGCCTATTTTGTGTTTAGAATAGACTGTGTTAGTTGTAGATAGTTCAAATATCACTAAATTATTTTAGTGTTGACGAGCCTTTGTTTTATTGAATCTTGTGTTTTGTAACCCGTTTGTGGTTGTTTGTCTTATATGTTGAGCTACGCATCGGATCACCCGTAAACGCGTGTCCGTGTTTTCACAAAGCATGTCCGTGTATTTATAAGGCGTGTCCGTGTGTTCACAAGGCGTGTCCGTGTATTTATAAGGCGTGTCCGTGTGTTCACAAGGCGTGTCCGTGTGTTCACAAGGCGTGTCTGTGTGTTCAAGAGGAGTGTTCGTGTGTTCACAAGGCGTGTCCGTGTGTTCACAAGGCGTGTCCGTGTGTTCACACACAAGACGTGTCCGTGTGTTAACAACAGTAAATAACTGGATCAAGCTCAAACAAAAAAAAACTGGAATTCAGTAAATCCTCACTAAACAACTGACGGGTTTAGATTTTGCGGACGACATCAGCCTTCTCTAACATCGACAAAAAATGTCAGTCCACGCTAAGCAAACTGAGTGAACAGGTACTTAAGACAGGCATGAAGATCAACTGGAAAAAAACAAAGGTGATGAGTGTGAGGGTGTCAGGAATCCCAAAGAAAGCACAACACGATACTATTATAGAATTCTTTATTTCACCATCTCCCGTCCTCCGGTCACAAAATACACCTCCTTGCTTTGACACTCAACCTTCAACTGTCGTCCGCATTCATCCCTCCACACCACCTTTCTCTCGCTCACAACACAGCCACTGTCACCCGACCAGTCGCTTCCCTTGTACCCTCGTTCACCCCGTACAACAACATACACGTCAACACACACGGCCTCGCACCTCACTACATGATACATACACACACGCAGAGCCGTTCCACGTATTCACCTTTCATACACATCACATCACCACATACCCTCCATCTGTCCCTAGCTGATGCAATCAGCGGAATTATCAAAAAAAACAACAAACAACAAAAAAAAAAAAAAAAGAAAACCAATAACTCCACACATTATGTATATATACATAACTACGATGTTAACAGTTTCAATGGGACTGTTAAGTGGTCCCTCCAAAGACTTTCCGTAAGTCTGTAGTACACAGAATAGACGCACCATGTCAGACTTGTACTCTGTAAAATACATCTAGTACAAAAACATGGCATCATGTACATATTACATTTCAGAAAATAGCTACATAGTAACCCTGTATAGAACATTTGAAATAGGTTTAAAAATCACACACAAACGACAACCGATCGTTGACTCGGCACCACCAGTAGCATACTTTTGTTGGGTACAATCCACCTTCAGTCTCTGTAAGAATATCATCATTTACATTTCTCGTATATAACAATTAACAATATACATACATACGACAAAAAACCTTAACAAAAAGGATACCGGTACTTGTTTTAAACTTTGGATACGACGTCTATTTTCCTCTCCTTCGGTACAACTTGTCGAAAGACGCCATGCTACATACTGTATATTGTATAACAAATGTCTTACACGTGTGTTGTCTCACCGCCGTCTTGTTGTGTGCTCCGTCCCAGACTGTGACCAGATCAAATATCACCTTACCGCTGCATTAGAATGATAGTTTTGTGGTATGGTCTCTCTCTCGATATCATTCCCGATGATTACGTCGAATGATCCCCGTTCGAATACTAAGGCTCGTACTTGTCCCGTCACATACGGTGATTTAATGTTTATCAGTGCTATCGGTAGGCGTATGACCGTGCCACCAAACACCTCTACCATTTTCCATTCACCCGTGTATTGGTGCTGTTCGACGTAGCTACTTTTTACAGCAATAGTAGAGCAACCCGTGTCTCTAACCGCCTCTACCGTATGAGCTCCCACATTCACCATTAGTGTTGGTATTTTCGGTGTGATCTGTAGTAACGGTGCTTGTTCTTTTCCCTCATTATCTGGGCTACTGTTGTGGTTGTTGTAATCATTGTTATGATTTCCGTCCTGCCCCGGTCTACGTTGTTGGCTGTAATACCCGCGTGTCGCAGGAGTGTTTGAGTCCCTGGGGTATTCCTGACCCGCAGCCTGGTTATTGACCCCAGCGTTTGAATGTCTATGTGGACAGTTCCTAATCATGTGACCCTGTTGTTGGCAGTTAAAACACCTCCCAACGTATCTTGTGCCGTTGGTTTGTGTTCCATATCTCCTTGGCCGTCGATTGTCATCTCTGTGGTTTCCTGCCTCTAGGCCAACGTACTCCGCTGTACCGCCTGTCGCCTTCGCATAGAGGATTGACTCATATTCTGATTCATTATTAGATAATGGTCTATCCGGGTGTGCAATTATGTACTTTTGGCAGTGTTCAGTAAGGTCTTTCAGAGTGGTGGGCTTTCTTTCCTGTATGTAACTTAGTAACTGCTTATCTACTGAATTTGATATTTTATCAATCAAGATGAATTCAATTATACTCTCCACGTTCATCTCCACTCTAGCCGTTTCTAGCCACTTCATAAACGTGGTTTTTAGATCCAGCACGTAGTTTTTGAAGTCCTCAGCTTTGGATGGTAGTCTGTTGTGGAATTTTTTCCTATACGAGTCTTCATTATGTAAGAAGAACTCAAGGAGGGTTTCCTTTAATATTCTGTAGTCCTTCATGTCACCCTCACTCAGGCCCTGACATGCATCCAATGCCTTCCCTCCTATTAAGACAAGGAGTTGAGTTCCCCACTGCGTATCGCTCAAGCTTGTCGTCCTCGCCACTGTCTCGAATCTCCTGATATACGCATCTATGTTTTCCAAATCTTCATGAAATTTCGGCAACTTTGATAGGATATTTTGATGGCTCCCGTCTATGTGTGGTATGTCTTTCATACTTTCATGCTTTATTCGTGCCAGTTCGAATTCCTGCTCCTGCTTCATCCTTTCGAGTTCTATCTTCATTTTTTCGTTCTCTATCCTTGCTTCTGTCTCCATCTTTTCTTGTTCCATCTTCATTCTTTCTCTTTCCCTTCTGCACCATCTGTCCCTCCTTTCTTCATTCTCATTCAGTCTTTTCTCCACCCACTCGTCCAACTTCTCTCCCTCGTATCCGTTGCTTCTACCCAGGCTATACATCTCTGGCAAACTAACAGGTCCCTCCATGTTTCTGTTAGATAATTTATCTAATTCACAAATTCAAAAAGTGCCACTTACAGGAGGTCTGTTGGTACGACAGCAGATACACGTCTATTACCCAGTTTTGGGTGCCGCAGCTCCACCAAATATGTGAGGGTGTCAGGAATCCCAAAGAAAGCACAACACGATACTATTATAGAATTCTTTATTTCACCATCTCCCGTCCTCCGGTCACAAAATACACCTCCTTGCTTTGACACTCAACCTTCAACTGTCGTCCGCATTCATCCCTCCACACCACCTTTCTCTCGCTCACAACACAGCCACTGTCACCCGACCAGTCGCTTCCCTTGTACCCTCGTTCACCCCGTACAACAACATACACGTCAACACACCCGGCCTCGCACCTCACTAAATGATACATACACACACGCAGTGACCCGTTCCACGTATTCACCTTTCATACACATCACATCACCACAATGAGAATCAACAATATACGGGAGCTCCCACTAAGGATACAAGAAACGGCTATACCTGAGGTGGATCGCTTCACATATCTAAGAAGTATAGTAATCACGGATGGGGAGCAGATGGGGACATCAATAGCCGCATCAGAAATGTAAGGTACGCATTCAACGCCCTCCACACAACCGAGACCTTGAGAGCACTGTCTACGATTTCCACAATACGAGTGTTTGTTCAACAACAATGTGAAATCTGTTCCCTTCTATGGTTCTGAGACGTGGAGATTCAACACAAGCTTATAACAACAAACTTCAGACTTTCATTAATGGATGCCTTCGCCGCATATTGAAAAGCAATTGGGCCTGAAAAAGTTACCATTTCCGAACTGTGGCGAAAAACTGGGTGTGAGGGTGGGGGTTAAGAACATCCACCAGTGTGAGGGTGGTGGTTGAAGAGGGCCGATGCTCTACCAAATGTAATGCATGGTTGTAGAAAGTTTGTATTATATATATATATATATATATATATATATATATATATATATATATATATATATATATATATATATATATATTATCTACGGGGAACGCCTTTCTTACGTACGCCTTGTACAGTAATGTGAAATCTTTACAAGTCCAATTCAAGATATTCTATAATGTTTCGTTATTCAACACAAATCAATCTCCTACTCCTACCCTAACTACGTCCTAAGATCTAACTGTCTACTAACACTATCTAACGACAACTACACTTCCAAGACAAACTCTAACACTACATTTATTTTCAACTTCTACGTCTTTCCCCAGCTCTACCTTTGTCTAAGTGCTACCTACCTCTACATATCTCTGACCGTTCTCTACCGCTACCTATCTCTAACTGCTGACCCACGCCTCACTGGTCATCTGACCTTCTCACGTGACTGGTCAGCTCCTCTATATCTATTTGTCTACCTAACTACGCTAGGCTCTGTTTCGGCTATCTTCTACTTGACCTCTATAACCTAAACTTGCATCATCACACTGGGCAAGGCCCTGTTTTCAAAGAAATTCAAAAGCGCAAACAGCGATGGATTGGACACACCAGGCGTAAACCAACTAGCAACATCACCAGACATGCACTAGATTAGAATCCCCAAGGAAAGACGAAAGAAAGTTAGCCAAAACAAACTTGAAAAATGTCAGCTTTAGGAGAAGCTGAAGCAGCCTGAATGTCGTGGACACAACGTGAAGGGTTCGACCCGAACTGAGTACTATGGAGAGGTGTGGTAGCGTTCCCATGCTCCACAAGAGGCCTACTGGAATGATGATGCTGATGCTGGTGATGATATATATATATATATATATATATATATATATATATATATATATATATATATATATATATATATATATATATATATATATATATATATATGGGAGGCACAAAATTATAAGTTCACATGAGCACCGGAATGAGTCGGTACGCCCCTGCGCTAAGAAGGCGAGATTGATTGACAAAAACAATATTAATGGAACCCCACTGGTCAGATTCGTTTTTGTACATTAGGTATATTCATAAATTATAATAACAGTTTACAACAACTAAAATAATATAAAGTTCAAAAGTACTGCAACAAATCAGATGAAAATGAAAATACATGACGTAATACAATCTGACCCCCCCCCCCTAATCACACATTGTTACAAAATGACAAAATAACTGTTTTTTAAAACAGGTAATAAATAACAGGTAATACAAAACAGGTAATAGATAACAGGTAATACAAAACAGGTAATAAATAACAGGTAATACAAAACAGGTAATAAATAACAGGTAATACAAAACAGGTAACAAATAACAGCTTATACAATATAGGTAATAAATAACAGATAATACAAAACAGGTAATAAATAACAGGTAATACAAAACAAGTAATAAATAAAGGTAATACAAAACAGGTAATAAATAACAGGTTATACAAAACAGGTAATAGAATCAGATAATACAAAACAGGTAATAAATAACAGGTAATACAAAGCAGGTAATACAAAACAGGTAATAGAAAACAGGTAATACAAAACAGGTAATACAAAACAGGTAATACAAAACAGGTAATACAAAACAGGTAATAAATAACAGATAATACAAAACAGGTAATACAAAACAGGTAATAAATAACAGGTAATACAAAACAGGTAATACAAAACAGGTAATAAATAACAGGTAATAAATAAAAGGTAATACAAAACAGGTAATAAATAACAGATAATACAAAACAGGTAATACAAAACAGGTAATAAATAACAGGTAATACAAAACAGGTAATACAAAAGAGGTAATACAAAATAGGTAATACAAAACAGGTAATAAATAACCGGTAATACAATACAGGTAATAAATAACAGGTAATAAAAAGCAGGTTATAAAAAACGGCTAATTAAAAACAGATAATAAAAAACAGATAATAAAAAAACAAGAAATAAAAAACAGGTAATAAAAACAGGAATTAAAAACAGGTAATACAAAACAGGAAATAAAAAACTGGTAATAAAAAGCACAAAATAAGAATAAAACGTTTCATCAATTTATTCAATATAATTATACTCCAGCTCAAATAACTTTTGCATTACCCTGTGTGTGTCACCAGGTATTTAAGAAAATTCCTACGTAAAATAATGAGCTTCGGCGTTTGTAAGTTGAACATGTAAAAAATTAATTTAATTTAACTTACGAAAACATGTAGTGTTACAAACTTAAAGAACGAATCATTAATTATTTTAACTTAACAAAACTATATACGTTTGTTGAAGATTAAAGTAATCTATTGTTTTAGCCTAACTTTAAAGATAATTATATAAGTAATTACATATTTAAAAACCTTTAAGTTGCTCATCAAGACACCATTATCACTGAGAAAAAAATATATATATAATAACTAAATGTGTTTTATTATGCTATTAACTAAGATTGTGTTTGGAGTTGAAGAAATGGACATAATGTTTGGGAAAAACTTAATTTTACTGATAAAATAATTAAAAAATAATTATAAACATTATCTAACAATAAACATGAGCTTTTGGACATTCTATCTTATGATGCCATAGAGATGTCTAGTTCATATATTTAATCGGCCACACCCAACTGGACATCGGTCAGTAGGATCGGAGTCTAAGTCATGAAAGAAGCCACGGTACCAAAGGCCAGAACCACTGAGCTCAACTCCAGCAGAAGATCTGTGGTGAAATACAAATATATTAATGTTGTTTTGCATTAACGGTGAAAAACGGCAGTTGTGACAAATTACATTGAACCAACCATGTAGTGATAATATCTACACTTATACAATCCGGGTTGTGACAAAATCTACGCTTATATAATCCAGGTTGTGACAAGATCTGTCCTTATACAATTAAGGTTGTGACAAGATCTGCCCTTATACAATTAAGGTTGTGACAAGATCTGCCCTTATACAATTATGGTTGTGACAAGATCTGCACTTATACAATCCAGCATGGTCGAGTCTGTAAAGTTCATGGTTGTTAAACCGAAAAGGTTGTTCTTGGTTGGACAAAGGCTATGGAAGCAAATCCAAAAAGAAAAGCAGGCTGAAATCGGAGTCAACGGTCTCTATGGCGCATAACCAGTTGACACGTATCCTTAATTGTGTTGAGGGGAATCCCCCCTACAATTAAGAACGAAGAAGAGAAGAAGAAGACAAACCAGCCCTAATTTTTTCTATAATAAAAATAAGAAATCAACGTTTGGTTATGGAGGCTTAGTGGTATCAAATTGGACAGCTTACTTGTCAGCCTGCGTGCGGATCTGTTAGTAGACTTGTGATTGGGTCGAGTTATGTGGCCGCGGTCTGAAAATATCAACACAGTTTATCAGCGTGTGCTATAAGCCTTTACAAGCGAACACATGTGCAATTTCCGGCCGGCTAGAACTGTTGTCATTTAAATGTAAACAAAATCGGTACTACATTTCTTAGATCTTAAACATTGGGGCGCTTTTTCTGCACACTATATCCTAGACACCACAACGTGTTTTTGTTTTTTAAATATTGTCTCTTAGTAATAGTGTTTCTTCCAGACTTTTTTCTCCGGGATTTGGGAGGGGGCGGGGGCGGTCAACATTTTTCGGGGGGGGGGGGGGACACTAGTAAAACTGTATGTTTACTATATCAATTCCATCTCGTTCGGGGAGGGGGGGGGGGAGGGGGGGGGGGGTAGAAGAGATGCGTTGAAGAAACTCTGCTTAGTAACCTATCAGTTAAAATATTAAGCAGGCATGTTTTTTTTTTTTGTATGTAGAACGTTTGGGAATTCCAAACATATTTAATATACAATACAGAGGCCGACTCTTTATTGCTATAGTTATCATTTTCATCATCTTAACCCTTAAATAAATGCATTGCAAAGCAAATTGATTGATGTCTATATTTGTTTTCCCAGATTACCATGATATACTATGACTATGATACACTATAATATATATATATATATATATATATATATATATATATATATATGATATACTATAAATATACTATGATTACTATGACATAATGAGTTAGTTTACCAATTAGGTCCTTGACGAACAGCGTATCATTAGCTCTGTATGGGAACCATCTTTGCTGTCTGAAAGTTCGTCCATCGTAAATAAAGCGTATTGTCATCGTGGTCTTTCTAAACAGCCTTGCGGGTATATACGCATACCAAAGTTTGGGTTCTCCGTCGTCGCAGTAGCAGCCATCTTGGTACCTCGGATTACCTTCCCATTTTTGGCAGCTATTTGGCGGGAACATTCGATAATTAAACATGCAAGCCTGAAGAGAAAAAAACATATTCGTAAGTCAATGTGCTTATGTGGGAAGTTTGTAACAGTAAACAATGATTGACGATTGTAACAGTAGACGCAGATTGTAAAAGTAGACTAGGATTGAAATGTGTAACAGTAGACAATGATTGAAGATTGAAACCGTAGGCAAGGACTGAAGACAGTAACAGTAGACAATGATTGAAGATTGTATAAGTAGATAATGATTGAAGATTGTAAAAGAAGACAATGATTGAAGATTGTAAAACAAGACAATGGTTGAAGATTGTAACAGTAGAAAAGGAATAAACACTGTCACATGAGACAATGATTGAAGATTGACACAGTAGACAATGATTGCCGTGTAGTACAGCACTCATGGATTGAAGATTGTCACATTAGACAATGATTGCCGTGTAACACAGCTGTAATGGATTGAATATTGTCAAAGGAGATAATGATTGCCGTGTTACACAGCTGTAATGGATTGAAGATTGTCACATTAGACAATGATTGCCGTGTAACACAGCTGTAATGGATTGAAGATTGTCACATTAGACAATGATTGCCGTGTAACACAGCTGTAATGGATTGAATATTGTCAAAGGAGATAATGATTGCCGTGTTACACAGCTGTAATGGATTGAAGATTGTCACATTAGACAATGATTGCCGTGTAACACAGCTGTAATGGATTGAAGATTGTCACATTAGACAATGATTGCCGTGTAACACAGCTGTAATGGATTGAATATTGTCAAAGGAGATAATGATTGCCGTGTAACACAGCTGTAATGGATTGAAGATTGTCACATTAGACAATGATTGCCGTGTAACACAGCTGTAATGGATTGAATATTGTCAAAGGAGATAATGATTGCCGTGTTACACAGCTGTAATGGATTGAAGATTGTCACATTAGACAATGATTGCCGTGTAACACAGCTGTAATGGATTGAAGATTGTCACATTAGACAATGATTGCCGTGTAACACAGCTGTAATGGATTGAATATTGTCAAAGGAGATAATGATTGCCGTGTTACACAGCTGTAATGGATTGAAGATTGTCACATTAGACAATGATTGCCGTGTAACACAGCTGTAATGGATTGAATATTGTCAAAGGAGATAATGATTGCCGTGTTACACAGCTGTAATGGATTGAAGATTGTCTGAGTAGACAATGATTGCCGTGTAGTACAGCAGTCATGGATTGGAGATTGAAGATTGTCACATTGGTGTCCGGTCAAAAAACCCCTGGACAAAAACCCCCTGGACATAAACCCCCCGATATAAACAGCAGTAGACAATGATTGCCGTGTAGAACAGCAGTAATGGATTGAAGATTGTCACATTAGACAATGATTGCCGTGTACCACAGAAGTCGTGGATTGAAGATTGACACAGTAGACAATGATTGCCGTGTAGTACAGAAGTCATGGATTGAAGATTGACACAGTAGACAATGATTGCCGTGTAACACAGCTGTAATGGATTGAAGATTGTCTAAGTAGACAATGATTGCCGTGTAGTACAGAAGTCATGGATTGAAGATTGTCCAAGTAGACAATGAGGTGCTAGAGTTTTAATACTTGTACTCCTGTAAACTACTAGAGATAAAAGTACGTAGTTCCCCTTCCAAACCTGTCGGTCTATGGGGCAAGGGAAGTAGAGTTCACCTGTTTCTGTGACCTCGGCATATGAAGAGATAGTGTGGTCAGCACTATGCCCAGTCGCCTTTACTTTCCCTAATGTGAGTTAGGTACCTATCAGAGCTGTGTGGACTCAGGGACGGTGTACTAACGAGGTATTTTTTTCTGAGCTGTTCGATAATAGAATAAATTTTAACATCTTATGTATTTTAACCAAAATCTATTGAAAAAAAAATTTGAAAAGCAGAATACTAACCACGGTGTAGGAATTATGATCGGAATAGTTGGTGCAGTCATAATTTTTGTAGGAAGAATCTAAATCAAGCGCACAAGCCATGGCAAAAAAGACTGCCTCATCCAATACGTACAACGTGTCCTGTGGTATATGCATACGTCCATAGATAATGAGTGGGTCCCTCCCCCACACCACACACCCTGTACAGCGGGGTAGGTACCCATCTAACGTGGCAATAATTCCATGATCTCGTTGGAATTCAAGCGAGTTGACATTGCCCCTGCTTTCTTGAATTAAAATGTAGATATAAAAAAAAATACAATTAAAACGACAAATCACAAAAAACCCAGCATCCATACGATGTTAATTATGCACATAGTGTGAGAGATACAGAGGCGTAGCAACGGGGGGGGGGGGGTGGGGGTGGGGAGGGGGTTACATGTCTGTAGACGTAAGTACTGTAATGGGTAGACGGCGTGACCAAGCGGTAGACAGATAGACATCTAGAGACGTTCGAATTCAAATGAAGGAAACTAAGTCCACCCAGCTTTGATGGGTACCTAGCAAAAACAGCTGGGTATAGTGCCTATCACATTATCCCTTCACATACCAAGGTCTCTGAAGCAGCTGAACTCTACTTCATCTGCCCCGTGTTTCTTGGCCACGAGCGGGAAATGACGTTGACGATTGTAGTCGTAGAAAAAAGCAAATCATCAATTTTCACCGCTTTACAACAAATCATCAATTTTAATCGTTTTACAACAAATCATCAATTTTCACTGTTTTACAACAAATCATCAATTTTCACCGTTTTAAAACAAATCATCAATTTTCACCGTTTTACAACAAATCATCAATTTTTACCGTTTTACAACAGATCATCAATTTTCACCGTTTTACCCCCCCCCCCCCCCCCCACTATATCGTTACCGATTATATAGTATGCAGTGTACTCGAGCAACAATTTACATTTTTTTTTGGACAAATTAAATTGTGAATTTCAATCACCTTCTGGAGCCGGGAAAACCTAATGCATCATATCGTCCCATCTTAGAGAGTTTTTTCCTGGCTTCTCTCCCCCTCTCACCATGAAAGTCTACGACCCTCCCCCAGAACGAAATGGAATTTATATAAAAACATATTTTTACCAGTGTCCACTCCCCCTCCCCCCCCCCCCAAAATTTAGTCCCCCCCCCCCCCCTGAAAATACCAAGTGCCTCCCCAGAGAAAAAAAGTCTGGGAGAAACAGTAATCTTAGAGCGGATCAAATTCCTAAATAGAGGCATTACTATACTGGTGTAATAAAAAATATCTAAGAATATTGAGGTCATTCCTTTGATTCTTATAGCTATAGTAATTTACTTTTGCTATGTTTATAAAAAAAAATCAAGATAGTCATACTATATGTTTTAAAAAGACTATATTGGATAGGATTTTAATTTACCTGCATGAATAAACATTGAACTCAGAATCCAGGCAATGAACAGCATTCTTCCGACTCTGATGGGTGACTTGCTGTAAAGCAGAGTTGTGAAAAGTTTGCTGAAATTTTTTTTTTAAATTAGCATCGTTCATGTGTACGTGTGCGTGTGAGTGTAGGCTACTTAGAGCGGGACTGGCTGTGTCTAAGATGCGCGGGAAATTTAAAAAAAATGGGTCTTCCCCATTTCCAGATCGTAGTGTATTTTCCCGATCAGAGCTTGGGGACTGAACCTATAGACTATAGAGAAAAACAAGCAATAATAACAATAAATCGGGAGTGATCTCCCCTAAACTTTCTCGAATGTTCTTATGTAACACTACTGGGGATGGCAACTCGGTATATAAACAATATTTTAAATCCATTTTTAATTACTTAAACTTTTAAAAATAGAATATAATCTCGTAAAAAGAATCGCGCACCACGTGAACGCCAAACTAAATGTGTAGAATAGTGCGGAATATTAGTACTTTATAAATTCACATGCGTTTTTTGAGAAATCAAAAATAGAGTAAATTACTACTTACGGTCAACGGAAATTGTTCAAAATTGAAAGAAGGCAGATAATTAGATCGTTTACTTATACGTAAAATTTCATTCATCTATCTGAAATAGTACTCAAGTTAGAGGCTTTCGAAAAATTGAAAGTAGAAAAAGTTCCACTTCCGGATATCGGAATTCGCTGAAAAGTTGATACAGATCTACAAATTTGATATAATACTTATATACAAAAGTTCATTAACCTAGCTGTAACGGTATTCAAGGTATCGTGCTTACACACACACACACACACACACACGGACACACACACACACACAGACATACGGACAAGATTGCAAAATTATGTTTTTCCGTATCAGTGAGGTGTAAAACGTCGAGATTTGTACAAATCTCGATTTTTTTTTGCAAGATTACAATACTTTCTTTATACTTCGTATATACGAGAAAGTAAAAAACCAGCCTGCTCCTATAGTCCAGAAGATTCTTTATCCTTGCTAGTTGAAAATTTGTCTTTAATAAAAACATTTATAGAAGATGAATATGATCGGACCAAGTGAGGTTGTGATCTATAATCAATCCTAGGCATTTGTAAGTGTTTACCTGTTCAATGTTTGTATTGTCTATAGTAATGCGTAATGAGGTGGATGGAAGAAGAAGGCGTTTCTGATGAGTCTTAATAATCATTGACTTGGTTTTATCGAGGTGAAGTTTCATTTTGTTAAATTTTGTCAAAGTAGCAAGCAATACTTTCTCTATACTTCGTGTATGAGAAAGTGAAAAAGCAAAAGCAATTTGGTTTTCACGTGGAAAAGGCGACATAAACAATGGCATTCGATAGGCTAGCATAAATTTTATTATACACAATGTAATCGAAATTACAGTACTAAGTCATGTGGTTTAAAATAGCATTACGTTATTTAAAAACTTTATCTGCGAAGTTTTGTAAACAAATAACTATCGATCACGGAGTTCATGTTCAGCCAATCAATGTTTGTCTTACGAAAGTGAAACATCCGACTGAATGAATCAAAAATAAATAGAAATGTAGTAAATGTAGCCTTAAATTCAAAAAATTATTTTCAAGTTCTCAGCATTTGCAACTTTTATAACATTGATTCTAAAAATATTAAATTTCTAAAGTATTGTAAGCTTAAGATTTGTTTTTATTATTATGACCCCATGAAGTCAAAATATTTTTTTAAAAAAGCGAATTATATCCATGCGAACTATATAATAGAATTAACAGAAGGACTCTCGTCAACTTAGTGGCCTCCATGATAAATCTAGAAATAGATTTAGATCGAGATTCTAGAACTATTCTGGAACATACATATTGATATAATCTATATCGTTAACTTTAAATTATACCCAGGAGAGTGACGGGATCTTACTTACGTTCTGTAATGTGTTAACCTATAAAAACCCAAGTATTTTTAGAAATTAATCAGTTTATGTGTATCCCATAGAACTTACAAGGAAACGCCATAGTTAACACCCAAACAGGAAGTAGAAATCTAAATGGAGTTGAAATTATAAAAATTAGGTGGTATTGAGATTATATTTTTTCGTTGTGTCGATGTTTAAAGAGAAAGTGGTGGTGTCAGGAGTTAATAAATTGGGCGGTGTTGAGATTATAAAAATTAGGTGGTATTGAGATTATATTAATTCGTTGTGTTGATGTTTACAAACAAAATGGTGGTGTTAATAAAGAGTTAATCAACTGGGCGGTGTTGAGATTATAAAAATTAGGTGGTATTGAGATTATATTAATTCGTTGTGTTGATGTTTACAAAAAAAAATGGTGGTGTTAATAAAGAGTTAATAAATTGGGCGGTGTTGAGATTATAAAAATTGAATGGACGTTGAGGCTAGAATCAACAAGGAAGAAATTCTTTTAGCTCGCTGAATGAGGCCTTGGATAAGAAATTAAAACCAGAGCAAGCAGGTTTTTGACTACACCTGTCATGTACTGACAACATAGCCACTATGCGCGTACTTATTCAAGTCCATCGAGCGGAAATCACATCTCAATATGACCTTATTCAGTTTTGGGAAGGCATTTCAAAGTGTGGACTGAGGTGTCATTTGGAAGTTGATAAATCACTATGGGATCCCTCCAAAATGTATCAACTTCATCCAACAGCTCGATGTAGACTCCAACTGCCAGATCATCCACATCAAGTCGACTAACCCTATTATAGAGAACATCTGAGTACGGCAAGACTGAATGCTTTCGTCAATGCTCTTTTTGATAGTGAAGGGGGTGAATGGGGGTGAATGTTGTTTGTACTTGGTACCCTATTCCGTTCGTCCTTGTTCAGTCCTCGTATTGTGAGTGATAGCAGTGTGTTTTGTACTCGTTTATGTAAGGGTATATAAGGTGTGTGAAAATGTGTGTGATTGCCCCAGTTTCGTTCAGATCTCACCAAAGGTTAGTATAGTTTAGGTCTGTACTAGCCACTGTGTCCTAGTTTTTGTACCAGCGTGTGTAGGCTTATTTTGTGTTTAGAATAGACTGTGTTAGTTGTAGATAGTGCAAATATCACTAAATTATTTTAGTGTTGACGAACCTTTGTTTTATTGAATCTTGTGTTTTGTAACTCGTTATTGGTTGTCTTATATGTTGAGCTACGCATCAGATCACCCGTAAACGCGTGTCCGTGTTTTCACAAAGCATGTCCGTGTATTTATAAGGCGTGTCCGTGTGTTCACAAGGCGTGTCCGTGTATTTATAAGGCGTGTCCGTGTGTTCACAAGGCGTGTCCGTGTGTTCACAAAGCGTGTCCGTGTGTTCACAAAGCGTGTCCGTGTGTTCACAAAGCGTGTCCGTGTGTTCTCAAGGCGTGTCCATGTGTTCACAACAGTCAATGACTCGATCAAGCTCCGACAAAAAAAAACCTGGAATTCAGTAAACCCTCACTAAACAACTGACGGGTTTAGATTTTGCGGATGACATCAACCTCATCTAACATCGACAAAAATATCAGTCCACGCTAAGCAAACTCAGCGAACAGGTACTTAAGACAGGCATGAAGATCAACTGGAAAAAACCCAAAGGTGATGAGAATCAACAATATACGGGAGCTCCCACATAGGCTATCTCTGATGTGGATCGCTTCACATATCTTAGAAGTATAATAATCAGGGATGGGGAGCAGATGGGGACATCAAAAGCCTCCACACAACCGACACGTCGAGAACTCTGTTTACAATTTCTAAAATACGAGTGTTTGTTCAACAACAATATGAAATCTGTTCCCCTCTATGGTTCTGAGAAGTGGAGATTCAACACAAACTAATAACAAACTTCAGACTTTCATTAATGGATGCCTTCGCCGCATATTGAAAAACAAGTGGGCCTGAAAAAGTTACCATTTCCGAACTGTGGCGAAAAACTAGGTGTGAGGGTGGGGTTTAAGAACATCCACCAGTGTGAGGGTGGTGGTTGAAGAGGGCCGATGCTCTACCAAATGTAATGCAGGGTTGTAGAAAGTTTGTATTATATATATATATATATATATATATATATATATATATATATATATATATATATATATATATATATATATATATACTAGCCGTCCCGGCCAGGCCCTGCTCTGGCTTCTATAATAAAACCTTTCTGTTAAAGACCATTACCTGTGTGTTTAGTAATCATTCTATACCCGGCATTGCCCACCCAAACCACAACCAACCAAAATCAAAACAACAAAACGCAAACATAACGCTAACACAATTACAAATACAAACGAAAACAAAAACCTAACAACAAACCCAACCACAACCACAAACACCAATACAAACACAAAGAAAAAATAAACAAAAAAGCAAACGAAAACAAAAACCTAACAAAAACCCAAACACAAACACCAATGCCAACACAAAAAAACAACGAAAAAGCAAATGAAAACAAACCAAATCCAAACGCAAAACCAACCAAAAACACAAATACAAACCCAAAGAAAAAAACACAAACAAAAACGAAAAAAAGAAAGAACAAAAACGAACCAAATCAAAACGCAACCACTAACGCAAACCCACCTAAACACAAAGAAAACACTAACGCGAACATAAACGCCCGGGACAGAATCGCCTGTTTTAGCTTAGTAAACGACTATAGTACCCCAACTTATTCATAGTTTTTGCACTCACTTAAACGAACACGCCTGTTTCAATTTAATGAACAATTATAATACTCCAAGCTTATCCGTAAAATACCTACAACATTTACACTTGATCAATCCCCGCTAATTATGTAATTATTTTTTTCCCAACACCAAAACAAAGTAATGAAAAGTAAATGCTTTTCCACTAATGCAATGGTTTTGTAAAGGGAAGTAATTGTGTTTTCCTAATTTATCAAAAGGAAGTAAACGCTATAGGACTAAATAAAGACATAATTAGATATTTTGTAAAAGATGATATTTTTTTAAAATTGTGTTTAATGAACATGCCGACAATTATTACTTTCAGTTTGAAAAATGAAAATTATTTCGCAAAACTTTCAATGGTAATTTTTTAACTCATAAATTTAGACAAATGCGCACGGTAATATTCTAACACTAATACAGAACTAAGCTTTATATATTATATATATATATATATATATATATATATATATATATATATATATATATATATATATATATATATATATATATATATATATATACATTATCTACGGGGAACGCCTTTCTTACGTACGCCTGGTACAGTGTTGTGAAATCTTTACAAGTCCAATTCAAGATATTCTATAATGTTTCGTTATTCAACACAAATCAATCTCCTACTCCTACCCTAACTACGTCCTAAGATCTAACTGTCTACTAACACTATCTAACGACAACTACACTTCCAAGACAAACTCTAACACTACATTTATTTTCAACTTCTACTTCTTTCCCCAGCGCTATCTTTGTCTAAGTGCTACCTACCTCTACATATCTCTGACCGTTCTCTACCGCTACCTATCTCTAACTGCTGACCCACGCCTCACTGGTCATCTGACCGTCTCACGTGACCGGTAAGCTCCTCTATATCTATTTGTCTACCTAACTACGCTAGGCTCTGTTTCGGCTATCTTCTACTTGACCTCTATAACCTAAACTGGGCAAGGCCCTGTTTGCAAAGAAATTCAAAAGCGCAAACAGCGATGGATTGGACACACCAGGCGTAAACCAACTAGCAACATCACCAGACATGCACTAGATTAGAATCCCCAAGGAAAGACGAAAGAAGGTTAGCCAAAACAAACTTGAAAAATGTCAGCTTTAGGAAAAGCAGAAGCAGCCTGAATGTCGTGGACACAACGTGAAGGGTTCGACCAGAACTGAGTACTATGGAGAGGTGTGGTAGCGTTCCCATGCTCCACAAGAGGCCTACTGGAATGATGATGATGCTGATGCTGGTGATGATATATATATATATATATATATATATATATATATATATATATATATATAATATATATAAATATGGGAGGCACAAAATTATAAGTTCACATGAGCACCGGAATGAGTCGGTACGCCCCTGCGCTAAGTAGGCGAGATTGATTGACAAAAACAATATTAATGGACCCCAACTGGTCAGATTCGTTTGTGTACATTAGGTATATTCAAAAATTATAATAACAGTTTACAACAACTAAACTAATATAAAGTGCAAAAGTACTGCAACAAATCAGATGAAAATGAGAATACATGACGTAATACAATCTGACCCCCCCCCTAATCACACATTGTTGCAAAATAACAAAATAACTGTTTTTGAAAACAGGTAATAAAGAACAGGTAATACAAAACAGGTAATAGATTACAGGTAATACAAAACAGGTAATAAATAACAGGTAATACAAAACAGGTAATAGAAACAGATAATACAAAACAGGTAATAAATAACAGGTAATACAAAACAGGTAATAAATAACAGGTAATACAAAACAAGTTATAAATAAAGGTAATACAAAACAGGTAATAAATAACAGGTAATACAAAACAGGTAATAGAATCAGATAATACAAAACAGGTAATAAATAACAGGTAATACAAAACAGGTAATAAATAACAGGTAATACAAAACAGGTAATACAAAATAGGTAATACAAAACAGGTAATACAAAATAGGTAATACAAAACAGGTACTAAATAATGGTAATACAAAACAGGTAATACAAAACAGGAAATAAATAACAGGTAATACAAAACAGGTAATAAATACAAGGTAATACAAAACAGGTAATTAAAAACAGATAATACAAAAACGATAATAATTAACAGGTAATACAAAACAGGTAATAAATAACAGCTAATAAAGAACAGGTAATACAAAACAGGTAATAAAAAACAGGCAATACAAAATAGGTAATACAAAACAGGTAATAAAGAACAGGTAATACAAAACAGGTAATATAAAACAGGTAATAAATAACAGGTAATACAAAACAGGTAATAAATAACAGGTAATACAAAACAGGTAATAAATAACAGGTAATACAAAAGAGGTAATATAAACAGATAATACAAAACAGGTAATAAATAACAGGTAATACAAAACAGGTAATAAATAACAGGTAATACAAAACAGGTAATACAAAACAGGTAATACAAAACTGGTAATAAATAACAAGTAATACAAAACAGGTAATACAAAATAGGTAGTACAAAAAAGGTAATAAATAACAGGTAATACAAAACGGGTAATAAATAACAGATAATACAAAACAGGTGATACAAAACAGGTAATAAATTACAGGTAATACAAAACAGGTAATAAATAACAGGTAATACAAAACAGGTAATACAAAATAGGTAATACAAAACAGGTAATAAATAACAGGTAATACAAAACAAGTAATAAATAACAGATAATACAAAACAGGTAGTAAATAACAGGTAATACAAAAGAGGTAATACAAAATAGGTAGTACAAAAAAGGTAATAAATAACAGGTAATACAAAACAGGTAATAAATAACAGATAATACAAAACAGGTGATACAAAACAGGTAATAAATTACAGGTAATACAAAACAGGTAATAAATAACAGGTAATACAAAACAGGTAATACAAAATAGGTAATAAATAACAGGTAATACAAAACAGGTAATACAAAATAGGTAATACAAAACAGGTAATAAATAACAGGTAATACAAAACAAGTAATAAATAACAGATAATACAAAACAGGTAATACAAAACAGATAATAAATAACAGGTAATACAAAACAGGTAATAAATAACAGGTATTTCAAAACAGATAATACAAAACAGATAATAATTAACAGGTAATAGAAAACAGGTAATAAATAACAGCTAATAAAGAACAGGTAATACAAAACAGGTAATAAAAACAGGTAATACAAAATAGGTAATTCAAAACAGGTAATAAAGAACAGGTAATACAAAACAGGTAATAAAAAAACGGTAATACAAAACAGGTAATAAATAACTGGTAATACAAAACAGGTAATATAAAACAGGTAATAAATAACAGGTAATACAAAACAGGTAATACAAAACAGGTAATACAAAACAGGTAATAAATAACAGGTAATACAAAACAGGTAATATAAAACAGGTAATACAAAACTTGTAATAAATAACAGGTAATACAAAACAGGTAATACAAAATAGGTAATACAAAACAGGTAATAAATAACAGGTAATACAAAACAGGTAATAAATAACAGATAATACAAAACAGGTAATACAAAACAGATAATAAATAACAGGTAATACAAAACAGGTAATAAATAACAGGTAATTCAAAACAGATAATACAAAAACGATGATAATTAACAGGTAATACAAAAGATGTAATAAAAAACAGCTAATAAAGAACAGGTAATACAAAACAGGTAATAAAAAACAGGCAATACAAAATAGGTAATACAAAACAGGTAATAAAGAACAGGTAATACAAAACAGGTAATATAAAACAGGTAATAAATAACAGGTAATACAAAACAGGTAATAAATAACAGGTAATACAAAACAGGTAATTAATAACAGGTAATACAAAATAGGTAATAGAAACAGATAATACAAAACAGGTAATCAATAACAGTTAATACAAAACAGGTATTAAATAACAGGTAATACAAAACAGGTAATACAAAACAGGTAATACAAAACAGGTAATACAAAACAGGTAATACAAAACTGGTAATAAAAAACAGGTAATACAAAAGAGGTAATACAAAATAGGTAATACAAAAAAGGTAATAAATAAAAGGCAATACAAAACAGGTAATAAATAACAGATAATACAAAACAGGTGATACAAAACAGGTAATAAATAACAGGTAATACAAAACAGGTAATAAATAACAGGTAATACAAAACAGGTAATACAAAATAGGTAATACAAAACAGGTAATAACTAACAGGTAATACAAAACAAGTAATAAATAACAGATAATACAAAACAGGTAATACAAAACAGCTAATAAAGAACAGGTAATACAAAACAGGTAATAAAAAACAGGCAATACAAAATAGGTAATACAAAACAGGTAATAAAGAACAGGTAATACAAAACAGGTAATATAAAACAGGTAATAAATAACAGGTAATACAAAACAGGTAATAAAGAACAGGTAATACAAAACAGGTAATTAATAACAGGTAATACAAAATAGGTAATAGAAACAGATAAAACAAAACAGGTAATAAATAACAGGTAATACAAAACAGGTATTAAATAACAGGTGATACAAAACAGGTATTAAATAACAGGTAATACAAAACAGGTAATACAAAACAGGTAATACAAAACAGGTAATACAAAACAGGTAATACAAAACTGGTAATAAATAACAGGTAATACAAAAGAGGTAATACAAAATAGGTAATACAAAAAAGGTAATAAATAAAAGGCAATACAAAACAGGTAATAAATAACAGATAATACAAAACAGGTGATACAAAACAGGTAATAAATAACAGGTAATACAAAACAGGTAATAAATAACAGGTAATACAAAACAGGTAATACAAAATAGGTAATACAAAACAGGTAATAACTAACAGGTAATACAAAACAAGTAATAAATAACAGATAATACAAAACAGGTAATACAAAACAGATAATAAATAACAGGTAATACAAAACAGGTAATAAATAACAGGTATTTCAAAACAGATAATACAAAACAGATAATAATTAACAGGTAATAGAAAACAGGTAATAAATAACAGCTAATAAAGAACAGGTAATAAAAAACATGTAATAAAAAACAGGTAATACAAAATAGGTAATTCAAAACAGGTAATAAAGAACAGGTAATACAAAACAGGTAATATAAAACAGGTAATAAATAACAGGTAATACAAAACAGGTAATAAATAAACGGTAATACAAAACAGGTAATAAATAAACGGTAATACAAAACAGGTAATAAATAACTTGTAATACAAAACAGGTAATATAAAACAAGTAATAAACAACAGGTAATACAAAACAGGTAATACAAAACAGGTAATACAAAACAGGTAATACAAAACAGGTAATAAATAACAGGTAATACAAAACAGGTAATATAAAACAGGTAATACAAAACATGTAATAAATAACAGGTAATAAAAAACAGGTTTTACAAAACAGGTAATACAAAACAGGTAATAAATAACATGTAATACAAAAGAGGTAATACAAAACAGGTAATAAATAACAGGTAATGCAAAACAGGTAATAAATAACAGGTAATACAAAACAGGTAATACAAAATAGGTAATACAAAACAGGTAATAACTAACAGGTAATACAAAACAAGTAATAAATAACAGATAATACAAAACAGGTAATACAAAACAGCTAATAAAGAACAGGTAATACAAAACAGGTAATAAAAAACAGGCAATACAAAATAGGTAATACAAAACAGGTAATAAAGAACAGGTAATACAAAACAGGTAATATAAAACAGGTAATAAATAACAGGTAATACAAAACAGGTAATAAAGAACAGGTAATACAAAACAGGTAATTAATAACAGGTAATACAAAATAGGTAATAGAAACAGATAAAACAAAACAGGTAATAAATAACAGGTAATACAAAACAGGTATTAAATAACAGGTGATACAAAACAGGTATTAAATAACAGGTAATACAAAACAGGTAATACAAAACAGGTAATACAAAACAGGTAATACAAAACAGGTAATACAAAACTGGTAATAAATAACAGGTAATACAAAAGAGGTAATACAAAATAGGTAATACAAAAAAGGTAATAAATAAAAGGCAATACAAAACAGGTAATAAATAACAGATAATACAAAACAGGTGATACAAAACAGGTAATAAATAACAGGTAATACAAAACAGGTAATAAATAACAGGTAATACAAAACAGGTAATACAAAATAGGTAATACAAAACAGGTAATAACTAACAGGTAATACAAAACAAGTAATAAATAACAGATAATACAAAACAGGTAATACAAAACAGATAATAAATAACAGGTAATACAAAACAGGTAATAAATAACAGGTATTTCAAAACAGATAATACAAAACAGATAATAATTAACAGGTAATAGAAAACAGGTAATAAATAACAGCTAATAAAGAACAGGTAATAAAAAACATGTAATAAAAAACAGGTAATACAAAATAGGTAATTCAAAACAGGTAATAAAGAACAGGTAATACAAAACAGGTAATATAAAACAGGTAATAAATAACAGGTAATACAAAACAGGTAATAAATAAACGGTAATACAAAACAGGTAATAAATAAACGGTAATACAAAACAGGTAATAAATAACTTGTAATACAAAACAGGTAATATAAAACAAGTAATAAACAACAGGTAATACAAAACAGGTAATACAAAACAGGTAATACAAAACAGGTAATACAAAACAGGTAATAAATAACAGGTAATACAAAACAGGTAATATAAAACAGGTAATACAAAACATGTAATAAATAACAGGTAATAAAAAACAGGTTTTACAAAACAGGTAATACAAAACAGGTAATAAATAACATGTAATACAAAAGAGGTAATACAAAACAGGTAATAAATAACAGGTAATGCAAAACAGGTAATAAATAACAGATAATTTAAAACAGGTAATAAATAAAACGTAATACAAAACAGGTAATACAAAATAGGTAATAAAAAACAGGTAATAAATAACAGGTAATACAAAACAGGTAATACAAAATAGGTAATACAAAACATGTAATAAATAACAGGTAATAAATAACAGGTAATACAAAACAGGTAATACACAACAGGTAATAAATAACAGGTAATGCAAAACAGGAAAATAATAACAGGTAATACAAAACAGGTAATAAATAACAGGTAATACAAAACAGGTAATACAAAACAGGTAATAAATAACAGGTAATACAAAACAGGTAATAAATAACAGGTAATACAAAAGAGGTAATACAAAATATGTAATACAAAACAGGTAATAAATAACCGGTAATACAAAACAGGTAATAAATAACAGGTAATAAAAAGCAGGTTATAAAAAACGGCTAATTAAAAACAGATAATAAAAAACAGATAATAAAAAACAAGAAATAAAAAACAGGTAATAAAAACAGGAATTAAAAACAGGTAATACAAAACAGGAAATAAAAAACTGGTAATAAAAAGCACAAAATAAGAATAAAACGTTTCATCAATTTATTCAATATAATTATACTCCAGCTCAAATAACTTTTGCATTACCCTGTGTGTGTCACCAGGTATTTAAGAAAATTCCTACGTAAAATAATGAGCTTCGGCGTTTGTAAGTTGAACATGTAAAAAATTAATTTAATTTAACTTACGAAAACATGTAGTGTTACAAACTTAAAGAACGAATTATTAATTATTTTAACTTAACAAAACTATATACGTTTGTTGAAGATTAAAGTAATCTTTTGTTTTAGCTTAACTTTAAAGCTAATTATATAAGTAATTACATATTTAAAAACCTTTAAGTTGCTCATCAAGACACCATTATCACTGAGAAAAATATATATATATATAATAACTAAATGTGTTTTATTATGCTATTAACCAAGATTGTGTTTGGAGTTGAAGAAATGGACATAATGTTTGGGAAAAACTTAATTTTACTGATAAAATAATTAAAAAATAATTATAAACATTATCTAACAATAAACATGAGCTTTTGGACATTCTATCTTATGATGCCATAGAGATGTCTAGTTCATATATTTAATCGGCCACACCCAACTGGACATCGGTCAGTAGGATCGGAGTCTAAGTCATGAAAGAAGCCACGGTACCAAAGGCCAGAACCACTGAGCTCAACTCCAGCAGAAGATCTGTGGTGAAATACAAATATATTAATGTTGTTTTGCATTAACGGTGAAAAACGGCAGTTGTGACAAATTACATTGAACCAACCATGTAGTGACAATATCTACACTTATACAATCCGGGTTGTGACAAAATCTACGCTTATATAATCCAGGTTGTGACAAGATCTGTCCTTATACAATTAAGGTTGTGACAAGATCTGCCCTTATACAATTAGGGTTGTGACAAGATCTGCCCTTATACAATTATGGTTGTGACAAGATCTGCACTTATACAATCCAGCATGGTCGAGTCGGTAAAGTTCATGGTTGTTAAACCGAAAAGGTTGTTCTTGGTTGGACAAAGGCTATGGAAGCAAATCCAAAAAGAAAAGCAGGCTGAAATCGGAGTCAACGGTCTCTATGGCGCATAACCAGTTGACACGTATCCTTAATTGTGTTGAGGGGAATCCCCCCTACAATTAAGAACGAAGAAGAGAAGAAGAAGACAAACCAGCCCTAATTTTTTCTATAATAAAAATAAGAAATCAACGTTTGGTTATGGAGGCTTAGTGGTATCAAATTGGACAGCTTACTTGTCAGCCTGCGTGCGGATCTGTTAGTAGACTTGTGATTGGGTCGAGTTATGTGGCCGCGGTCTGAAAATATCATCACAGTTTATCAGCGTGTGCTATAAGCCTTTACAAGCGAACACATGTGCAATTTCCGGCCGGCTAGAACTGTTGTCATTTAAATGTAAACAAAATTGGTACTTCATTTCTTAGATCTTAAACATTGGGGCGCTTTTTCTGCGCACTATATCCTAGACACCACAACGTGTTTTTGTTTTTTAAATATTGTCTCTTAGTAATAGTGTTTCTTCCAGACTTTTTTCTCCGGGATTTGGGAGGGGGCGGGGGCGGTCAACATTTTTCGGGGGGGGGGGACACTAGTAAAACTGTATGTTTACTATATCAATTCCATCTCGTTCGGGGAGGGGGGGGGAGGGGGGGTATAAGAGATGCGTGGAAGAAACTCTGCTTAGTAACCTATCAGTTAAAATATTAAGCAGGCATGGGTTTTTTTTTGTATGTAGAACGTTGGGAATTCCAAACATATTTAATATACAATACAGAGGCCGACTCTTTATTGCTATAGTTATCATTTTCATCATCTTAACCCTTAAATAAATGCATTGCAAAGCAAATTGATTGATGTCTATATTTGTTTTCCCAGATTACCATGATATACTATGACTATGATACACTATAATATATATATATATATGATATACTATAAATATACTATGATTACTATGACATAATGAGTTAGTTTACCAATTAGGTCCTTGACGAACAGCGTATCATTAGCTCTGTATGGGAACCGTCTTTGCTGTTTGAAAGTTCGTCCATCGTAAATAAAGCGAATTGTCATCGTGGTCTTTCTAAACAGCCTTGCGGGTATATACGAATACCAAAGTTTGGGTTCTCCGTCGTCGCAGTAGCAGCCATCTTGGTACCTCGGATTACCTTCCCATTTTTGGCAGCTATTTGGCGGGAACATTCGATAATTAAACATGCAAATCTGAAGAGAAAAACATATTCGTAAGTCAATGTGCTTATGTGGGAAGATTGTAACAGTAAACAAAGATTGAAGATGGTAACAGTAGACACAGATTGTAAAAGTAGACTAGGATTGAAATGTGTAACAGTAGACATTGATTGAAGATTATAACCGTAGGCAAGGACTGAAGACAGTAACAGTAGACAATGATTGAAGATTGTATAAGTAGATTATGATTGAAGAATGTAAAAGAAGACAATGATTGAAGATTGTAAAACAAGACAATGGTTGAAGATTGTAACAGTAGAAAAGGAATAAACACTGTCACATGAGACAATGATTGAAGATTGTCTAAGTAGACAATGATTGTCGTGTACTACAGAAGTCATTGATTGAAGATTGTCACAGTAGACAATGATTGCCGTGTAGTACAGAAGTCATCGATTGAAGATTGTCACAGTAGACAATGATTGTCGTGTAGTACAGAAGTCATGGATTGAAGATTGTCACATTAGAAAATGATTGCCGTGTAGAAAAGAAGTCATAGATTGAAGATAGTCAAAGTAGACAATGATTGCCGTGTTACACAGAAGTCACGGATTGAAGATTGTCTAAGTAGATAATGAT
Organism: Physella acuta; assembly: GCF_028476545.2. Classification (NCBI taxonomy): domain Eukaryota; kingdom Metazoa; phylum Mollusca; class Gastropoda; family Physidae; genus Physella; species Physella acuta. Next base: position 2,219,676 of record NW_026731610.1, on the reverse strand, counting down.
TGCCGTGTACCACAGAAGTCGTGGATTGAAGATTGTCACAATAGACAATTATTGTCGTGTACTACAGCAGTCATGGATTGAAGATTGTCTAAGTAGACAATGAGGTGCTAGAGTTTTAATACTTGTACTCCTGTAAACTATTAGAGATAAAAGTACGTAGTTCCCCTTCCAAACCTGACGGTCTATGGGGCAAGGGAAGAAGAGTTCACCTGTTTCTGTGACCTCGGCATATGAAGAGATAGTGTGGTCAGCACTATGCCCAGTCGTCTTTACTTTCCCTAATGTGAGTTAGGTACCTATCAGAGCTGTGTGGACTCAGGGACGGTGTACTAACGAGGTATTTTTTCTGAGCTGTTCGATAATAGAACAAATTTTAACATCTTATGTATTTTAACCAAAATCTATTGAAAAAAAAACTTTGAAAAGCAGAATACTAACCGGGGTGAAGGAATCATGGTCGGAATAGTTTGTGCAGTCATAATTTTTGTGGGAAGAATCTAAATCAAGCGCACAAGCCAAGGCAAAAAAGACTGCCTCATCCAATACGTACAACGTGTCCTGTGGTATATGCATACGTCCATAGATAATGAGTGGGTCCCTCCCCCACACCACACACCCTGTACAGCGGGGTAGGTACCCATCTAACGTGGCAATAATTCCATGATCTCGTTGGAATTCAAGCGAGTTCACATTGCCCCTGCTTTCTTGAATTAAAATGTAGATATTAAAAAAAATACAATTAAAACGACAAATCACAAAAAAAAAAACAGCATCCATACGATGTTAATTATGCACATAGTGTGAGAGATACAGAGGCGCAGCAACGGGGGGGGGGGGGGGGGGGTGGGTGGGGAGGGGGTTACATGTCTTCGGGGGCGCCAAAATAAGCCCATTTTAGCTGCTATTTTATATGGGGGTGGGGCGCCAAATTGAAAGTTTGTCCCCGGGCGCCGGGAGCGGTCGCTACGCCTCTGGAGAGATATGTGGGAATTAATGTATACACACTGTGTTTATGATTGTGGAAAACAAATTTGAGCTATGCACATTTTTGTTTGTAATTTCTCGTGTACAGAGTATAGAGAAAGTACTGTAATGGGTAGACGGCGTGACCTAGCGGTAGAAAGATAGACATCTAACCCGAGACGTTCGAATTCAAATGAAGGGAACTAAGTCCACCCAGCTTTGATGGGTACCTAGCAAAAACGGCTGGGTATAGCGCCTGTCACATTATCCCTTCACATACCAAGGTCTCCGAAGCAGCTGAACTCTACTTCATCTGCCCCGTGTTTCTTGGCCACGAGCGGGAAATGACGTTGACGATTGTAGTCGTAGAAAAAAGCAAATCATCAATTTTCACCGTTTTACAACAAATCATCAATTTTCACCGTTTTACAACAAATAATCAATTTTCACCGTTTTACAACAAATCATCAATTTTCACTGTTTTACAACAAATCATCAATTTTCACCGTTTTAAAACAAATCATCAATTTTTACCGTTTTACAACAGATCATCAATTTTCACCGTTTTACAACAGATCATCAATTTTCACCGTTTTACCCCCCCCCCCCCCCCCACTATATCGTTACCGATTATATAGTATGCAGTGTACTCGAGCAACAATTTACATTTTTTTGGACAAATTAAATTGTGCATTTCTATAACCTTCTGGAGCCGGGAAAACCTAATGTATCATATCGTCCCATCTTAGAGAGTTTCTTCCAGGCTTCTCTCCCCCTCTCACCGTGAAAACCTACGGCCCTCCCCAGAACGAAATGGAATTTATATATAAAACATATTTTTACCAGTGTCCACTCCCCCTCCCCCCCCCAAAATTTAGTCCCCCCCCCTGAAAATACCAAGTGCCTCCCCAGAGAAAAAAAGTCTGGGAGAAACAGTAATCTTAGAGCGGATCAAATTCCTAAATAGAGGCATTACTATACTGGTGTAATAAAAAATATCTAAGAATATTGAGGTCATTCCTTTGATTCTTATAGCTATAGTAATTTACTTTTGCTATGTTTATAAAAAAAAATCAAGATAGTCATACTATATGTTTTAAAAAGACTATATTGGATAGGATTTTAATTTTACCTGCATGAATAAACATTGAACTCAGAATCCAGGCAATGAACAGCATTCTTCCGACTCTGATGGATGACTTGCTGTAAAGCAGAGTTGTGAAAAGTTTGCTGACAATTTTTTTTTAATTAGCATCGTTCATGTGTACGTGTGCGTGTGAGTGTAGGCTACTTAGAGCGGGACTGGCTGTGTCTAAGATGCGCGGGAAATTAAAAAAAAATGGATCTTCCCCATTTCCAGATCGTAGTGTATTTTCCCTATCAGAGCTTGGGGACTGAACCTATAGACTATAGAGAAAAACAAGCAATAATAACACTAAATCGGGAGTGATCTCCCCTAAACTTTCTCGAATGTTCTTATGTAACACTACTGGGGATGGCAACTCGGTATATAAACAATATTTTAAATCCATTTTTAATTACTTAAACTTTTAAAAATAGAATAGAATCTCGTAAAAAGAATCGCGCACCACGTGAACGCCAAACTAAATGTGTAGAATAGTGCGAATATTAGTACTTTAATTCACATGCGTTTTTTGAGAAATCAAAAATAGAGTAAATTACTACTTACGGTCAACGGAAATTGTTCAAAATTGAAAGAAGGCAGAGAATTAGATCGTTTACTTATACGTAAAATTTCATTCATCTATCTGAAATAGTACTCAAGTTAGCGGCTTTCGAGAAATTGAAAGTAGAAAAAGTTCCACTTCCGGTTATCGGAATTCGCTGAAAAGTTGATACAGATCTACAAATTTGATATAATACTTATATACAAAAGTTCATTAACCTAGCTGTAACGGTATTCAAGGTATCGTGCTTACACACACACACACACACACACACACACACACACGGACACACACACACACAGAGAGACATACGGACAAGATTGCAAAATTATGTTTTTCCGTATCAGTGAGGTGTAAAACGTCGAGATTTGTAAAAATCTCGATTTTTTTTTGCACGATTACAATACTTTCTCTATACTTCGTATATACGAGAAAGTAAAAAACCAGCCTGCTCCTATAGTCCAGAAGGTTCTTTATCCTTGCTAGTTGAAAATTTGTCTTTAATAACGACATTCATAGAAGATGAATATGATCGCACCAAGTGAGGTTGTGATCTATAATCAATCCTAGGCATTTGTAACTGTTAACCTGTTCAATGTTTGTATTGTCAATAGTATGCGTAATGAGGTAGATGGAAGACGAAGGTGTTTCTGATGAGTCGTAATAATCATTGACTTGGTTTTATCGGGGTGAAGTTTCATTTTGTTAAATTTTGTCAAAGTACCAAGCAATACTTTCTCTATACTTCGTGTATGAGAAAGTAAAAAGGCAAAAGCAATTTGGTTTTCACGTGGAAAATGCGACATAAACAATGACATTCGATAGGCTAGCATAAATTTTATTATACACAATGTAAACGAAATTGCAGTACTAAGTCATGTGATATAAAATAGCATTACGTTATTTAAAAACTTTATCTGCAAAGTTTTGTAAACAAATAACTATCGATCACGGAGTTCATGTTCAGCCAATCAATGTTTGTCTTACAAAAGTGAAACATCCGGATGAATGAATTAAAAATAAATAGAAAAGTAGCCTTAAATTCAAAAAAAATATTTTCAATTTCTCAGCATTTGCAACTTTTATAACATTGATTCTAAAAATATTAAAATTCTAAAGTATTGTAAGCTTAAGATTTGTTTTTATTTTTATGGCCCCATGAAGTAAAAATATATTTTTAAAAAGCGAATTATATCCATGCGAACTATATAATAGAATTAACAGAAGGACTCTCGTTAACTTAGTGGCCTCCATGATAAATCTAGAAATAGATTTAGATCGAGATTCTAGAACTATTCTGGAACATACATATTGATATAATCTATATCGTTAACTTTAAATTATACCCAGGAGAGTGACGGGATCTTACTTACGTTCTGTAATGTGTTAACCTATAAAAACCCAAGTATTTTTAGAAATTCAACAGTTTATGTGTATCCCATAGAATTTACAAGGAAACGCCATAGTTAACACCCAAACAGGAAGTAGAAATCTAAATGGAGTTGAAATTATAAAAATTAGGTGGTATTGAGATTATATTTTTTCGTTGTGTCGATGTTTAAAGAGAAAGTGGTGGTGTCAGGAGTTAATAAATTGGGCGGTGTTGAGATTATAAAAATTAGGTGGTATTGAGATTATATTAATTCGTTGTGTTTATGTTTACAAACAAAATGGTGGTGTTAATAAAGAGTTAATCAACTGGGCGGTGTTGAGATTATAAAAATTAGGTGGTATTGAGAAGTAGTATATTAGGTCCCTTTTGGACCGATTTTTTGGCGCAGGTGGAGGGGGAGATGTACAATGGTTATATAGCAAAATACTCGGAGGTGGAGGGGGAGCAGGATGCGCGGGATGTACAATGACATATAGTAAAATACTACGCCAACTGGCGCATCGGAGGGTAAGGTGGAGGGGGAGCCTGGTACAACGACATATAGTAAAATACTACGCCAACTGGGGTTGGCGCAGGTGGTGGGGAAGTAGGTCACCTTTTTGTGACCTTGTGACGTAATCATTGACCTTGTGACGTAATCATTGACCTTGTGACGTCATCATTGACCTAGTTACGTAATTTTAATGCGTTTTATAATGAGTTTTAATGAGTTTTTACATTTTTAATTAATTTTTATTATCGAGTTACGTAATTTAATTACTTTGATTGTATTTTTATTTTGTTTAATTTGTTTGTTTACTTGTTGTTTAATTTAATTACTTTGTTTATATTGTGTAATTTTTATTAACGAGTTACGTAATTTGATTATTTGTTTACTTTTTAATTATTTTTATTTTGTTTATTTTTTAATTTTATTTTATTTTATAATTAGTTAAATTATTATTAACTAGTTACGTAATTTGATTTTAATTACTTTTGTTTATTTATTTATTTGATATATTTCTTTTCTTTGATGTATGGTATTTAAAATAAAAGACACTGTTTATTTGATTGTATGTATGTTTAATAGTAAACGGATAGGGGTGTTGGTGGATGAGAGGGGGAGTAATGATGGGGTTTGAGGGTAGGGGTGCGTTAGCGTGTACTTTGTGAATAACATCCATTAACCAGACATGTAACACCTGTTACGTATCGACCGCCCGCGAAGTTTTCCGGGCTGCGCGTTTTTTAATGGGAATTTTTTAATGGGAATGTATCGATCGCAGCCGCTGGGCCATCACGGCATGATGTCCCGCCTAATTAAATTGGTTATGCTTCACCGATTTTATGTGTTGTTCGCCGAACCGATCACAGCAGGGGTCCCGCGTTTAATTGAAAGAGCTAAGTGTCTCTCCGCAAAGCCAGCGTTAAGTGTGGGAACACCTGTTACCACGTTAATCGATTTTACCGATCGCTTTGTTAGCTCCACGAAGTACGTAGGTCATTATGCAACAGCTGTTGTGCGACAGCTGGTGGTGTAATTAGGTTGAGCAACCGGACATTACCTTGTTGGTTTTCTAGTACGCGTATGCTACACGTATATATACACACACACACAATCACACACACACACACACACACACACTAAATTAGAACAAAACTCTTCTTATATTTTATTTATTTATTAACGTTTTTCCAATTCATCAAAGGCTTTTAAAATTTCATCCTGTAAACTTAATAGGCGCTCAAAGCAGACGCGACTCATACTAACACCAGAATTTGTAGGAAAATTGGGCAGACGGAGGGGGAGGGAGGGGGAGGGAGGGGGAGGGGGAAGGGGAGAGGGGGAGTGGATTTGAGGCAGACGAAGGGGGAGGGAGGGGGAGAGGGGGAGTGGATTTGATTTTTTAATTAGTTTAATTTTTTTAAATTTTAATTTTGTAATTTTAATGTATTATTTTTATTAATTTTTATTAACGAGTTACGTAATTTGCTTATTTGTTTGAAATTCATTTTAATTAATTTGATTTTAATTACTTTGTTTAATTTATTTGATATATTTCTTTTCTTTGTTGTTTAATTTGTTGGTTTGTTTATTTGATTGTATGTATGTTTAATAGTAAACGGAGAGGGGTGAGGGTGGTTTAGACCGATGGTCGGGGATTGAGAGGGATGGTCGGGGTTGAGGGTAGGGGTGTGCTATTGTAGACAAAAGTAGAAAGTTCTTTGTGTCCTGACTTCGATTTAACCACAGCTGTTACTCATTACCGACAGCTGTTACGTATCGATCCGCCCGTGAACCTCCCCTGCACGACCCGTGGTTGCTTAATAGCGGGTTCACTGAAGCGATCACTGCAGGTAATTAAGCGAAGCCATTAAGCGCGGGCGACAGGGGGACTTAGTGCGTTGGTACGTGAGGTATGCGGGGGTAGACATGTTTTTTACAAGTCTGGAAAAGTAATTAAGTTTTTTATGACCGTTCCGATTTTCTTTTGATCTGACCACCACACACATACGCGCGCGCGCGAAATTCATACTAGGTCGATAAAGGCGGAGAGAACTTATAGGTATACATTATCATGGTGACAACAAAAGCGATCCTTATTTTATTTACATGAAAGCGTGTTTTCCAAAAAGTGTCGCCATGCCGTTGTCACTTTCGCAGCGGGGTTTATTTTAAGTGCACCTCGTGCACGTTTGTTTACATTTTAAAAGACGTGTCGCGTGTCTTCCCCACATGTCTTCCCTAATAGAGAAACGAGAGGAAAGACAACTGTTCTAAAATTATAACAGCCTTGTTTACAGCCACGAGTAGCGTCCCTTGTGAAAAAACTCGCGTCAGAATCCTTAACTAAACATTCAATTTCTTTAACAAGTTAAAAAATAATTTAGGAAGACAAGGGTTAACAACATTAGACGCCACCGTTTTTGTTTCCTGTGACGACAAGGCACAATACACTTTTGTATTTTATGTCTCAAGTAGAGGGGTGGGATATTTTTTATTTGTAAGCGTGTTGTAAACAATAGGTAGAGGAAGCGATTACTAGGTAAGAGGGGAGAGAACGTGACGTCCATCGCGATATTTGAAAACATGGCGATGTGGTGTTAATAAAGAGTTAATAAATTGGGCGGTGTTGAGATTATAAAAATTGAATGGACGTTGAGGCTAGAATCAACAAGGAAGAAATTCTTTTAGCTCGCTGAATGAGGCATTGGATAAGAAATTAAAACCAGAGCAGGCAGGTTTTCGACTACACCTGTCATGTACTGACAACATAGCCACTATGCGCGTACTTATTCAAGTCCATCGAGCGGAAATCACATCTCAATATGACCTTATTCAGTTTTGGGAAGGCATTTCAAAGTGTGGACTGAGGTGTCATTTGGAAGTTGATAAATCACTATGGGATCCCTCCAAAATGTATCAACTTCATCCAACAGCTCGATGTAGACTCCAACTGCCAGATCATCCACATCAAGTCGACTAACCCTATTATAGAGAACATCTGAGTACGGCAAGACTGAATGCTTTCGTCAATGCTCTTTTTGATAGTGAAGGGGGTGAATGGGGGTGAATGTTGTTTGTACTTGGTACCTTGTTCCGTTCGTCCTTGTTCAGTCCTCGTATTGTGAGTGATAGCAGTGTGTTTTGTACTCGTTTATGTAAGGGTATATAAGGTGTGTGAAAATGTGTGTGATTGCCCCAGTTTCGTTCAGATCTCACCAAAGGTTAGTATAGTTTAGGTCTGTACTAGCCACTGTGTCCTAGTTTTTGTACCAGCGTGTGTAGGCCTATTTTGTGTTTAGAATAGACTGTGTTAGTTGTAGATAGTGCAAATATCACTAAATTATTTTAGTGTTGACGAACCTTTGTTTTATTGAATCTTGTGTTTTGTAACTCGTTATTGGTTGTCTTATATGTTGAGCTACGCATCAGATCACCCGTAAACGCGTGTCCGTGTTTTCACAAAGCATGTCCGTGTATTTCTAAGGCGTGTCCGTGTGTTCACAAGGCGTGTCTGTGTGTTCAAGAGGAGTGTCCGTGTGTTCACAAGGCGTGTCCGTGTGTTCACAAAGCGTGTCCGTGTGTTCACAAAGCGTGTCCGTGTGTTCACAAAGCGTGTCCGTGTGTTCTCAAGGCGTGTCCATGTGTTCACAACAGTCAATGACTCGATCAAGCTCCGACAAAAAAAAAACCTGGAATTCAGTAAACCCTCACTAAACAACTGACGGGTTTAGATTTTGCGGATGACATCAACCTCATCTAACATCGACAAAAATATCAGTCCACGCTAAGCAAACTCAGCGAACGGGTACTTAAGACAGGCATGAAGATCAACTGGAAAAAACCCAAAGGTGATGAGAATCAACAATATACGGGAGCTCCCACATAGGCTATCTCTGATGTGGATCGCTTCACATATCTTAGAAGTATAATAATCAGGGATGGGGAGCAGATGGGGACATCAAAAGCCTCCACACAACCGACACGTCGAGAACTCTGTTTACAATTTCTAAAATACGAGTGTTTGTTCAACAACAATATGAAATCTGTTCCCCTCTATGGTTCTGAGAAGTGGAGATTCAACACAAACTAATAACAAACTTCAGACTTTCATTAATGGATGCCTTCGCCGCATATTGAAAAGCAAGTGGGCCTGAAAAAGTTACCATTTCCGAACTGTGGCGAAAAACTAGGTGTGAGGGTGGGGTTTAAGAACATCCACCAGTGTGAGGGTGGTGGTTGAAGAGGGCCGATGCTCTACCAAATGTAATGCAGGGTTGTAGAAAGTTTGTATTATATATATATATATATATATATATATATATATATATATATATATATATATATATATATATATATATATATATATATATATATATATATATATATATATATATATATATATATATATATGTATATATATATATATATATATATATATATATATATATATATATATATATATATATATATATATATATATATATATATATATATATATATATATATATATATACTAGCCGTCCCGGCCAGGCCCTGCTCTGGCTTCTATAATAAAACCTTTCTGTTAAAGACCATTACCTGTGTGTTTAGTAATCATTCTATACCCGGCATTGCCCACCCAAACCACAACCAACCAAAATCAAAACAACAAAACGCAAACATAACGCTAACACAATTACAAATACAAACGAAAACAAAAACCTAACAACAAACCCAACCACAACCACAAACACCAATACAAACACAAAGAAAAAATAAACAAAAAAGCAAACGAAAACAAAAACCTAACAACAAACCCAAACACAAACACCAATACCAACACAAAAAAACAACGAAAAAGCAAATGAAAACAAACCAAATCCAAACGCAAAACCAACCAAAAACACAAATACAAACCCAAAGAAAAAAACACAAACAAAAACGAAAAAAAGAAAGAACAAAAACGAACCAAATCAAAACGCAACCACTAACGCAAACCCACCTAAACACAAAAAAAGCACTAACGCGAACATAAACGCCCGGGACAAAATCGCCTGTTTTAGCTTAATAAACGACTATAGTACCCCAACTTATTCATAGTTTTTGCACTCACTTAAACGAACGCGCCTGTTTCAATTTAATGAACAATTATAATACTCCAAGCTTATCCGTAAAATACCTACAACATTTACACTTGATCAATCCCCGCTAATTATGTAATTATTTTTTTCCCAACACCAAAACAAAGTAATGAAAAGTAAATGCTTTTCCACTAATGCAATGGTTTTATAAAGGGAAGTAATTGTGTTTTACTAATTTATCAAAAGGAAGTAAACGCTATAGGACTAAATAAAGACATAATTAGATATTTTGTAAAAGATGATATTTTTTTAAAATTGTGTTTAATGAACATGCCGACAATTATTACTTTCAGTTTGAAAAATGAAAATTATTTCGCAAAACTTTCAATGGTAATTTTTTAACTCATAAATTTAGACAAATGCGCACGGTAATATTCTAATATTAATACAGAACTGAGCTTTATATATTAGATATATATATATATATATATATATATATATATATATATATATATATATATATATATATATATATATATATATATACATTATCTACGGGGAACGCCTTTCTTACGTACGCCTGGTACAGTGTTGTGAAATCTTTACAAGTCCAATTCAAGATATTCTATAATGTTTCGTTATTCAACACAAATCAATCTCCTACTCCTACCCTAACTACGTCCTAAGATCTAACTGTCTACTAACACTATCTAACGACAACTACACTTCCAATACAAACTCTAACACTACATTTATTTTCAACTTCTACTTCTTTCCCCAGCGCTATCTTTGTCTAAGTGCTACCTACCTCTACATATCTCTGACCGTTCTCTACCGCTACCTATCTCTAACTGCTGACCCACGCCTCACTGGTCATCTGACCGTCTCACGTGACCGGTCAGCTCCTCTATATCTATTTGTCTACCTAACTACGCTAGGCTCTGTTTCGGCTATCTTCTACTTGACCTCTATAACCTAAACTGGGCAAGGCCCTGTTTTCAAAGAAATTCAAAAGCGCAAACAGCGATGGATTGGACACACAAGGCGTAAACCAACTAGCAACATCACCAGACATGCACTAGATTAGAATCCCCAAGGAAAGACGAAAGAAAGTTAGCCAAAACAAACTTGAAAAATGTCAGCTTTAGGAGAAGCAGAAGCAGCCTGAATGTCGTGGACACAACGTGAAGGGTTCGACCAGAACTGAGTACTATGGAGAGGTGTGGTAGCGTTCCCATGCTCCACAAGAGGCCTACTGGAATGATGATGATGCTGATGCTGGTGATGATATATATATATATATATATATATATATATATATATATATATATATATATAATATATATAAATATGGGAGGCACAAAATTATAAGTTCACATGAGCACCGGAATGAGTCGGTACGCCCCTGCGCTAAGTAGGCGAGATTGATTGACAAAAACAATATTAATGGACCCCAACTGGTCAGATTCGTTTGTGTACATTAGGTATATTCAAAAATTATAATAACAGTTTACAACAACTAAACTAATATAAAGTGCAAAAGTACTGCAACAAATCAGATGAAAATGAGAATACATGACGTAATACAATCTGACCCCCCCCCCCTAATCACACATTGTTGCAAAAAAACAAAATAACTGTTTTTGAAAACAGGTAATAAAGAACAGGTAATACAAAACAGGTAATAGATTACAGGTAATACAAAACAGGTAATAAATAACAGGTAATACAAAACAGGTAATAGAAACAGATAATACAAAACAGGTAATAAATAACAGGTAATACAAAACAGGTAATAAATAACAGGTAATACAAAACAAGTTATAAATAAAGGTAATACAAAACAGGTAATAAATAACAGGTAATACAAAACAGGTAATAGAATCAGATAATACAAAACAGGTAATAAATAACAGGTAATACAAAACAGGTAATAAATAACAGGTAATACAAAACAGGTAATACAAAACAGGTAATACAAAACAGGTAATACAAAACAGGTAATACAAAACAGGTACTAAATAATGGTAATACAAAACAGGTAATAAATAACAGGTAATACAAAACAGGTAATAGAAACAGATAATACAAAATTGGTAATAAATAACAGGTAATACAAAACAGATAATAAATAACAGGTAATACAAAACAGGTAATACAAAACAGGTTATACAAAACAGGTAATACAAAACAGGTAATAAATAACAGGTAATACAAAACAGGTAATACAAAACAGGAAATAAATAACAGGTAATACAAAACAGGTAAAAAATACAAGGTAATACAAAACAGGTAATAAAAAACAGGCAATACAAAATAGGTAATACAAAACAGGTAATAAAGAACAGGTAATACAAAACAGGTAATATAAAACAGGTAATAAATAACAGGTAATACAAAACAGGTAATAAATAACAGGTAATAGAAAACAGGTAATAAAAAACAGGTAATACAAAAGAGGTAATAGAAACAGATAATACAAAACAGGTAATAAATAACAGGTAATACAAAACAGGTAATAAATAACAGGTAATACAAAACAGGTAATACAAAACAGGTAATACAAAACTGGTAATAAACAACAGGTAATACAAAAGAGGTAATACAAAATAGGTAGTACAAAAAAGGTAATAAATAACAGGTAATACAAAACAGGTAATAAATAACAGATAATACAAAACAGGTGATACAAAACAGGTAATAAATTACAGGTAATACAAAACAGGTAATAAATAACAGGTAATACAAAACAGGTAATACAAAATAGGTAATACAAAACAGGTAATAAATAACAGGTAATACAAAACAAGTAATAAATAACAGATAATACAAAACAGGTAATAAATAACAGGTAATACAAAAGAGGTAATACAAAATAGGTAGTACACAAAAGGTAATAAATAACAGGTAATAAATAACAGGTAATAAATAACAGATAATACAAAACAGGTGATACAAAACAGGTAATAAATTACAGGTAATACAAAACAGGTAATAAATAACAGGTAATACAAAACAGGTAATACAAAATAGGTAATACAAAACAGGTAATAAATAACAGGTAATACAAAAAAGGTAATAAATAACAGATAATACAAAACAGGTAATACAAAACAGATAATAAAAAACAGGTAATACAAAACAGGTAATAAATAACAGGTATTTCAAAACAGATAATACAAAAAAGATAATAATTAACAGGTAATAGAAAACAGGTAATAAATAACAGCTAATAAAGAACAGGTAATACAAAACAGGTAATAAAAACAGGTAATACAAAATAGGTAATTCAAAACAGGTAATAAAGAACAGGTAATACAAAACAAGTAATATAAAACAGGTAATAAATAACAGGTAATACAAAACAGGTAATAAATAAACGGTAATACAAAACAGGTAATAAATACCTGGTAATACAAAACAGGTAATATAAAACAGGTAATAAATAACAGGTAATACAAAACAGGTAATACAAAACAGGTAATACAAAACAGGTAATAAATAACAGGTAATACAAAACAGGTAATATAAAACAGGTAATACAAAACTTGTAATAAATAACAGGTAATACAAAACAGGTAATACAAAATAGGTAATACAAAACAGGTAATAAATAACAGGTAATACAAAACAGGTAATAAATAACAGATAATACAAAACAGGTAATACAAAACAGATAATAAATAACAGGTAATACAAAACAGGTAATAAATAACAGGTAATTCAAAACAGATAATACAAAAACGATAATAATTAACAGGTAATACAAAAGATGTAATAAAAAACAGCTAATAAAGAACAGGTAATACAAAACAGGTAATAAATAACAGGTAATACAAAACAGGTAATAAATAAACGGTAATACAAAACAGGTAATAAATAACTGGTAATACAAAACAGGTAATATAAAACAAGTAATAAATAACAGGTAATACAAAACAGGTAATACAAAACAGGTAATACAAAACAGGTAATACAAAACAGGTAATAAATAACAGGTAATACAAAACAGGTAATAAATAACAGGTAATACAAAACATGTAATAAATAACAGGTAATAAAAAACAGGTTTTACAAAACAGGTAATACAAAACAGGTAATAAATAACATGTAATACAAAAGAGGTAATACAAAACAGGTAATAAATAACAGGTAATGCAAAACAGGTAATAAATAACAGGTAATGCAAAACAGGTAATAAATAACAGATAATACAAAACAGGTCATAAATAAAACGTAATACAAAACAGGTAATACAAAATAGGTAATAAAAAACAGGTAATAAATAACAGGTAATACAAAACAGGTAATACAAAATAGGTAATACAAAACATGTAATAAATAACAGGTAATAAATAACAGGTAATACAAAACAGGTAATACACAACAGGTAATAAATAACAGGTAATACAAAACATGTAATAAATAACAGGTAATACAAAACAGGTAATAAATAACAGGTAATACAAAACAGGTAATACAAAACAGGTAATAAATAACAGGTAATACAAAACAGGTAATAAATAACAGGTATTACAAAAGAGGTAATACAAAATATGTAATACAAAACAGGTAATAAATAACCGGTAATACAAAACAGGTAATAAATAACAGGTAATAAAAAGCAGGTTATAAAAAACGGCTAATTAAAAACAGATAATAAAAAACAGATAATAAAAAACAAGAAATAAAAAACAGGTAATGAAAACAGGAATTAAAAACAGGTAATACAAAACAGGAAATAAAAAACTGGTAATAAAAAGCACAAAATAAGAATAAAACGTTTCATCAATTTATTCAATATAATTATACTCCAGCTCAAATAACTTTTGCATTACCCTGTGTGTGTCACCAGGTATTTAAGAAAATTCCTACGTAAAATAATGAGCTTCGGCGTTTGTAAGTTGAACATGTAAAAAATTAATTTAATTTAACTTACGAAAACATGTAGTGTTACAAACTTAAAGAACGAATCATTAATTATTTTAACTTAACAAAACTATATACGTTTGTTGAAGATTAAAGTAATCTTTTGTTTTAGCTTAACTTTAAAGATAATTATATAAGTAATTACATATTTAAAAACCTTTAAGTTGCTCATCAAGACACCATTATCACTGAGAAAAATATATATATAATAACTAAATGTGTTTTATTATGCTATTAACCAAGATTGTGTTAGGAGTTGAAGAAATGGACATAATGTTTGGGAAAAACTTAATTTTACTGATAAAATATTTAAAAAATAATTATAAACATTATCTAACAATAAACATGAGCTTTTGGTCATTCTATCTTATGATGCCATAGAGATGTCTAGTTCATATATTTAATCGGCCACACCCAACTGGACATCGGTCAGTAGGATCGGAGTCTAAGTCATGAAAGAAGCCACGGTACCAAAGGCCAGAACCACTGAGCTCAACTCCAGCAGAAGATCTGTGGTGAAATACAAATATATTAATGTTGTTTTGCATTAACGGTGAAAAACGGCAGTTGTGACAAATTACATTGAACCAACCATGTAGTGATAATATCTACACTTATACAATCCGGGTTGTGACAAAATCTACGCTTATATAATCCAGGTTGTGACAAGATCTGTCCTTATACAATTAAGGTTGTGACAAGATCTGCCCTTATACAATTAAGGTTGTGACAAGATCTGCCAATATACAATTATGGTTGTGACAAGATCTGCACTTATACAATCCAGCATGGTCGAGTCGGTAAAGTTCATGGTTGTTAAACCGAAAAGGTTGTTCTTGGTTGGACAAAGGCTATGGAAGCAAATCCAAAAAGAAAAGCAGGCTGAAATCGGAGTCAACGGTCTCTATGGCGCATAACCAGTTGACACGTATCCTTAATTATGTTGAGGGGAATCCCCCCTACAATTAAGAACGAAGAAGAGAAGAAGAAGACAAACCAGCCCTAATTTTTTCTATAATAAAAATAAGAAATCAACGTTTGGTTATGGAGGCTTAGTGGTATCAAATTGGACAGCTTACTTGTCAGCCTGCGTGCGGATCTGTTAGTAGACTTGTGATTGGGTCGAGTTATGTGGCCGCGGTCTGAAAATATCAACACAGTTTATCAGCGTGTGCTATAAGCCTTTACAAGCGAACACATGTGCAATTTCCGGCCGGCTAGAACTGTTGTCATTTAAATGTAAACAAAATTGGTACTTCATTTCTTAGATCTTAAACATTGGGGCGCTTTTTCTGCACACTATATCCTAGACACCACAACGTGTTTTTGTTTTTTAAATATTGTCTCTTAGTAATAGTGTTTCTTCCAGACTTTTTTCTCCGGGATTTGGGAGGGGGCGGGGGCGGTCAACATTTTTCGGGGGGGGGGGGGACGACACTAGTAAAACTGTATGTTTACTATATCAATTCCATCTCGTTCGGGGAGGGGGGGGGAGGGGGGGGTAGAAGAGATGCGTGGAAGAAACTCTGCTTAGTAACCTATCAGTTAAAATATTAAGCAGGCATGGTTTTTTTTTTTGTATGTAGAACGTTTGGGAATTCCAAACATATTTAATATACAATACAGAGGCCGACTCTTTATTGCTATAGTTATCATTTTCATCATCTTAACCCTTAAATAAATGCATTGCAAAGCAAATTGATTGATGTCTATATTTGTTTTCCCAGATTACCATGATATACTATGACTATGATACACTATAATATATATATATATATGATATACTATAAATATACTATGATTACTATGACATAATGAGTTAGTTTACCAATTAGGTCCTTGACGAACAGCGTATCATTAGCTCTGTATGGGAACCATCTTTGCTGTCTGAAAGTTCGTCCATCGTAAATAAAGCGTATTGTCATCGTGGTCTTTCTAAACAGCCTTGCGGGTATATACGCATACCATAGTTTGGGTTCTCCGTCGTCGCAGTAGCAGCCATCTTGGTACCTCGGATTACCTTCCCATTTTCGGCAGCTATTTGGCGGGAACATTCGATAATTAAACATGCAAGCCTGAAGAGAAAAAAACATATTCGTAAGTCAATGTGCTTATGTGGGAAGTTTGTAACAGTAAACAATGATTGACGATTGTAACAGTAGACGCAGATTGTAAAAGTAGACTAGGATTGAAATGTGTAACAGTAGACAATGATTGAAGATTGAAACCGTAGGCAAGGACTGAAGACAGTAACAGTAGACAATGATTGAAGATTGTATAAGTAGATAATGATTGAAGATTGTAAAAGAAGACAATGATTGAAGATTGTAAAACAAGACAATGGTTGAAGATTGTAACAGTAGAAAAGGAATAAACACTGTCACATGAGACAATGATTGAAGATTGACACAGTAGACAATGATTGCCGTGTAGTACAGCACTCATGGATTGAAGATTGTCAGATTAGACAATGATTGCCGTGTAACACAGCTGTAATGGATTGAATATTGTCAAAGGAGATAATGATTGCCGTGTTACACAGCTGTAATGGATTGAAGATTGTCTAAGTAGACAATGATTGCCGTGTAGTACAGCAGTCATGGATTGAAGATTGAAGATTGTCACATTGGTGTCCGGTCAAAAACCCCCTGGACAAAAACCCCCTGGACATAAACCCCCCGACATAAACAGCAGTAGACAATGATTGCCGTGTAGAACAGCAGTAATGGATTGAAGATTGTCACATTAGACAATGATTGCCGTGTACCACAGAAGTTGTGGATTGAAGATTGACACAGTAGACAATGATTGCCGTGTAGTACAGAAGTCATGGATTGAAGATTGACACAGTAGACAATGATTGCCGTGTAACACAGCTGTAATGGATTGAAGATTGTCTAAGTAGACAATGATTGCCGTGTAGTACAGAAGTCATGGATTGAAGATTGTCCAAGTAGACAATGAGGTGTTAGAGTTTTAATACTTGTACTCCTGTAAACTACTAGAGATTAAAGTACGTAGTTCCCCTCCCAAACCTGTCGGTCTATGGGGCAAGGGAAGTAGAGTTCACCTGTTTCTGTGACCTCGGCATATGAAGAGATAGTGTGGTCAGCACTATGCCCAGTCGCCTTTACTTTCCTTAATGTGAGTTAGGTACCTATCAGAGCTGTGTGGACTCAGGGACGGTGTACTAACGAGGTATTTTTTTCTGAGCTGTTCGATAATAGAATAAATTTTAACATCTTATGTATTTTAACCAAAATCTATTGAAAAAAAAATTTGAAAAGCAGAATACTAACCACGGTGTAGGAATCATGATCGGAATAGTTGGTGCAGTCATAATTTTTGTAGGAAGAATCTAAATCAAGCGCACAAGCCATGGCAAAAAAGACTGCCTCATCCAATACGTACAACGTGTCCTGTGGTATATGCATACGTCCATAGATAATGAGTGGGTCCCTCCCCCACACCACACACCCTGTACAGCGGGGTAGGTACCCATCTAACGTGGCAATAATTCCATGATCTCGTTGGAATTCAAGCGAGTTGACATTGCCCCTGCTTTCTTGAATTAAAATGTAGATATAAAAAAAATACAATTAAAACGACAAATCACAAAAAACCCAGCATCCATACGATGTTAATTATGCACATAGTGTGAGAGATACAGAGGCGTAGCAACGGGGGGGGGGGGGGTGGGGAGGGGGTTACATGTCTGTAGACGTAAGTACTGTAATGGGTAGACGGCGTGACCAAGCGGTAGACAGATAGACATCTAGAGACGTTCGAATTCAAATGAAGGAAACTAAGTCCACCCAGCTCTGATGGGTACCTAGCAAAAACGGCTGGGTATAGTGCCTATCACATTATCCCTTCACATACCAAGGTCTCTGAAGCAGCTGAACTCTACTTCATCTGCCCCGTGTTTCTTGGCCACGAGCGGGAAATGACGTTGACGATTGTAGTCGTAGAAAAAAGCAAATCATCAATTTTCACCGTTTTACAACAAATCATCAAGTTTCACCGTTTTACCCCCCCCCCCCCCCCACTATATCGTTACCGATTATATAGTATGCAGTGTACTCGAGCAAAAATTTACATTTTTTTTTTGGACAAATTAAATTGTGAATTTCTATCACCTTCTGGAGCCGGGAAAACCTAATGTATCTTATCGTCCCATCTTAGAGAGTTTCTTCCAGGCTTATCTCCCCCTCTCACCATGAAAGTCTACGGCCCTCCCCCAGAACGAAATGGAATTTATATAAAAAACATATTTTTACCAGTGTCCACTCCCCTTCCCCCCAAAAATTTAGTCCCCCCCCCTGAAAATACCAAGTGCCTCCCCAGAGAAAAAAAAGTCTGGGAGAAACAGTAATCTTAGAGCGGATCAAATTCCTAAATAGAGGCATTACTATACTGGTGTAATAAAAAATATCTAAGAATATTGAGGTGATTCTTTTGATTCTTATAGCTATAGTAATTTACTTTCGCTATATTTATAAAAAAAAAAATCAACATAGTCATACTATATGTTTTAAAAAGACTATATTGGGTAGGGTTTTAATTTACCTGCATGGATAAACATTGAACTCAGAATCCAGGCAATGAACAGCATTCTTCCGACTCTGATGGGTGACTTGCTGTAAAGCAGAGTTGTGAAAAGTTTGCTGAAATTTTTTTTTTAAATTAGCATCGTTCATGTGTACGTGTGCGTGTGAGTGTAGGCTACTTAGAGCGGGACTGGCTGTGTCTAAGATGCGCGGGAAATTTTTAAAAAATGGATCTTCCCCATTTCCAGATCGTAGTGTATTTTCCCGATCAGAGCTTGGGGACTGAACCTATAGACTATAGAGAAAAACAAGCAATAATAACAATAAATCGGGAGTGATCTCC
Organism: Physella acuta; assembly: GCF_028476545.2. Classification (NCBI taxonomy): domain Eukaryota; kingdom Metazoa; phylum Mollusca; class Gastropoda; family Physidae; genus Physella; species Physella acuta. The sequence goes on along the minus strand of NW_026731610.1, from coordinate 2,200,263 downwards.
CCTAAACTTTCTCGAATGTTCTTATGTAACACTACTGGGGATGGCAACTCGGTATATAAACAATATTTTAAATCCATTTTTAATTACTTAAACTTTTAAAAATAGAATAGAATCTCGTAAAAAGAATCGCGCACCACGTGAACGCCAAACTAAATGTGTAGAATAGTGCGAATATTAGTACTTTAATTCACATGCGTTTTTTGAGAAATCAAAAATAGAGTAAATTACTACTTACGGAAATTGTTCAAAATTGAAAGAAGGCAGAGAATTAGATCGTTTACTTATACGTAAAATTTCATTCATCTATCTGAAATAGTACTCAAGTTAGCGGCTTTCGAGAAATTGAAAGTAGAAAAAGTTCCACTTCCGGTTATCGGAATTCGCTGAAAAGTTGATACAGATCTACAAATTTGATATAATACTTATATACAAAAGTTCATTAACCTAGCTGTAACGGTATTCAAGGTATCGTGCTTACACACACACACACACGGACACACACACACACACACAGAGACATACGGACAAGATTGCAAAATTATGTTTTTCCGTATCAGTGAGGTGTAAAACGTCGAGATTTTTAAAAATCTCGATTTTTTTTTTGCACGATTACAATACTTTCTCTATACTTCGTATATACGAGAAAGTAAAAAACCAGCCTGCTCATATAGTCCAGAAGGTTCTTTATCCTTGCTAGTTGAAAATTTGTCTTTAATAAGGACATTCATAGAAGATGAATATGATCGCACCAAGTGAGGTTGTGATCTATATTCAATCCTAGGCATTTGTAACTGTTAACCTGTTCAATGTTTGTATTGTCAATAGTATGCGTAATGAGGTAGATGGAAGACGAAGGTGTTTCTGATGAGTCGTAATAATCATTGACTTGGTTTTATCGGGGTGAAGTTTCATTTTGTTAAATTTTGTCAAAGTACCAAGCAATACTTTCTCTATACTTCGTGTATGAGAAAGTAAAAAGGCAAAAGCAATTTGGTTTTCACGTGGAAAATGCGACATAAACAATGACATTCGATAGGCTAGCATAAATTTTATTATACACAATGTAAACGAAATTGCAGTACTAAGTCATGTGGTTTAAAATAGCATTACGTTATTTAAAAACTTTATCTGCAAAGTTTTGTAAACAAATAACTATCGATCACGGAGTTCATGTTCAGCCAATCAATGTTTGTCTTACGAAAGTGAAACATCCGGATGAATGAATTAAAAATAAATAGAAAAGTAGCCTTAAATTCAAAAAAAAAATTTTCAATTTCTCAGCATTTGCAACTTTTATAACATTGATTCTAAAAATATTAAAATTCTAAAGTATATTGTAAGCTTAAGATTTGTTTTTATTTTTATGGCCCCATGAAGTAAAAATATATTTTTAAAAAGCGAATTATATCCATGCGAACTATATAATAGAATTAACAGAAGGACTCTCGTTAACTTAGTGGCCTCCATGATAAATCTAGAAATAGATTTAGATCGAGATTCTAGAACTATTCTGGAACATACATATTGATATAATCTATATCGTTAACTTTAAATTATACCCAGGAGAGTGACGGGATCTTACTTACGTTCTGTAATGTGTTAACCTATAAAAACCCAAGTATTGTTAGAAATTCAACAGTTTATGTGTATCCCATAGAATTTACAAGGAAACGCCATAGTTAACACCCAAACAGGAAGTAGAAATCTAAATGGAGTTGAAATTATAAAAATTAGGTGGTATTGAGATTATATTTTTTCGTTGTGTCGATGTTTAAAGAGAAAGTGGTGGTGTCAGGAGTTAATAAATTGGGCGGTGTTCAGATTATAAAATTAGGTGGTATTGAGATTATATTAATTCGTTGTGTTGATGTTTACAAACAAAATGGTGGTGTTAATAAAGAGTTAATCAACTGGGCGGTGTTGAGATTATAAAAATTAGGTGGTATTGAGATTATATTAATTCGTTGTGTTGATGTTTACAAAAAAAAAATGGTGATGTTAATAAAGAGTTAATAAATTGGGCGGTGTTGAGATTATAAAAATTGAATGGACGTTGAGGCTAGAATCAACAAGGAAGAAATTCTTTTAGCTCGCTGAATGAGGCCTTGGATAAGAAATTAAAACCAGAGCAGGCAGGTTTTCGACTACACCTGTCATGTACTGACAACATAGCCACTATGCGCGTACTTATTCAAGTCCATCGAGCGGAAATCACATCTCAATATGACCTTATTCAGTTTTGGGAAGGCATTTCAAAGTGTGGACTGAGGTGTCATTTGGAAGTTGATAAATCACTATGGGATCCCTCCAAAATGTATCAACTTCATCCAACAGCTCGATGTAGACTCCAACTGCCAGATTATCCACAGCAAGTCGACTAACTCTATTATAGAGAACATCTGAGTACGGCAAGACTGAATGCTTTCGTCAATGCTCTTTTTGACAGTGAAGGGGGTGAATGGGGGTGAATGTTGTTTGTACTTGGTACCCTGTTCCGTTCGTCCTTGTTCAGTCCTCGTATTGTGAGTGATAGCAGTGTGTTTTGTACTCTTTTATGTAAGGGTATATAAGGTGTGTGAAAATGTGTGTGATTGCCCCAGTTTCGTTCAGATCTCACCAAAGGTTAGTATAGTTTAGGTCTGTACTAGCCACTGTGTCCTAGTTTTTGTACCAGCGTGTGTAGGCCTATTTTGTGTTTAGAATAGACTGTGTTAGTTGTAGATAGTGAAAATATCACTAAATTATTTTAGTGTTGACGAACCTTTGTTTTATTGAATCTTGTGTTTTGTAACTCGTTATTGGTTGTCTTATATGTTGAGCTACGCATCAGATCACCCGTAAACGCATGTCCGTGTTTTCACAAAGCATGTCCGTGTATTTCTAAGGCTTGTCCGTGTGTTCACAAGGCGTGTCTGTGTGTTCAAGAGGAGTGTCCGTGTGTTCACAAGGCGTGTCCGTGTGTTCACAAAGCGTGTCCGTGTGTTCACAAAGCGTGTCCGTGTGTTCACAAAGCGTGTCCGTGTGTTCTCAAGGCGTGTCCATGTGTTCACAACAGTCAATGACTCGATCAAGCTCCGACAAAAAAAAACCTGGAATTCAGTAAACCCTCACTAAACAACTGACGTGTTTAGATTTTGCGGATGACATCAACCTCATCTAACATCGACAAAAATATCAGTCCACGCTAAGCAAACTCAGCGAACAGGTACTTAAGACAGGCATGAAGATCAACTGGAAAAAACCCAAAGGTGATGAGAATCAACAATATACGGGAGCTCCCACATAGGCTATCTCTGATGTGGATCGCTTCACATATCTTAGAAGTATAATAATCAGGGATGGGGAGCAGATGGGGACATCAAAAGCCTCCACACAACCGACACGTCGAGAACTCTGTTTACAATTTCTAAAATACGAGTGTTTGTTCAACAACAATATGAAATCTGTTCCCCTCTATGGTTCTGAGAAGTGGAGATTCAACACAAACTAATAACAAACTTCAGACTTTCATTAATGGATGCCTTCGCCGCATATTGAAAAGCAAGTGGGCCTGAAAAAGTTACCATTTCCGAACTGTGGCGAAAAACTGGGTGTGAGGGTGGGGTTTAAGAACATCCACCAGTGTGAGGGTGGTGGTTGAAGAGGGCCGATGCTCTACCAAATGTAATGCAGGGTTGTAGAAAGTTTGTATTATATATATATATATATATATATATATATATATATATATATATATATATATATATATATATATATATATATATATACTAGCCGTCCCGGCCAGGCCCTGCTCTGGCTTCTATAATAAAACCTTTCTGTTAAAGACCATTACCTGTGTGTTTAGTAATCATTCTATACCCGGCATTGCCCACCCAAACCACAACCAACCAAAATCAAAACAACAAAACGCAAACATAACGCTAACACAATTACAAATACAAACGAAAACAAAAACCTAACAACAAACCCAACCACAACCACAAACACCAATACAAACACAAAGAAAAAATAAACAAAAAAGCAAACGAAAACAAAAACCTAACAACAAACCCAAACACAAACACCAATACCAACCAATAACAACACAAAAAAACAACGAAAAAGCAAATGAAAACAAACCAAATCCAAACGCAATACCAACCAAAAACACAAATACAAACCCAAAGAAAAAAACACAAACAAAAACGAAAAAAAGAAAGAACAAAAACGAACCAAATCAAAACGCAACCACTAACGCAAACCCACATAAACACAAAAAAAGCACTAACGCGAACATAAACGCCCGGGACAGAATCGCCTGTTTTAGCTTAATAAACGACTATAGTACCCCAACTTATTCATAGTTTTTGCACTCACTTAAACTAACGCGCCTGTTTCAATTTAATGAACAATTATAATACTCCAAGCTTATCCGTAAAATACCTACAACATTTACACTTGATCAATCCCCGCTAATTATGTAATTATTTTTTTCCCAACACCAAAACAAAGTAATGAAAAGTAAATGCTTTTCCACTAATGCAATGGTTTTATAAAGGGAAGTAATTGTGTTTTCCTAATTTATCAAAGGGAAGTAAACGCTATAGGACTAAATAAAGACATAATTAGATATTTTGTAAAAGATGATATTTTTTTAAAATTGTGTTTAATGAACATGCCGACAATTATTACTTTCAGTTTGAAAAATGAAAATTATTTCGCAAAACTTTCAATGGTAATTTTTTAACTCATAAATTTAGACAAATGCGCACGGTAATATTCTAACATTAATACAGAACTGAGCTTTATATATTAGATATATATATATATATATATATATATATATATATATATATATATATATATATATATATATATATATATATATATATATACATTATCTACGGGGAACGCCTTTCTTACGTACGCCTGGTACAGTGTTGTGAAATCTTTACAAGTCCAATTCAAGATATTCTATAATGTTTCGTTATTCAACACAAATCAATCTCCTACTCCTACCCTAACTACGTCCTAAGATCTAACTGTCTACTAACACTATCTAACGACAACTACACTTCCAAGACAAACTCTAACACTACATTTATTTTCAACTTCTACTTCTTTCCCCAGCGCTATCTTTGTCTAAGTGCTACCTACCTCTACATATCTCTGACCGTTCTCTACCGCTACCTATCTCTAACTGCTGACCCACGCCTCACTGGTCATCTGACCGTCTCACGTGACCGGTCAGCTCCTCTATATCTATTTGTCTACCTAACTACGCTAGGCTCTGTTTCGGCTATCTTCTACTTGACCTCTATAACCTAAACTGGGCAAGGCCCTGTTTTCAAAGAAATTCAAAAGCGCAAACAGCGATGGATTGGACACACCAGGCGTAAACCAACTAGCAACATCACCAGACATGCACTAGATTAGAATCCCCAAGGAAAGACGAAAGAAGGTTAGCCAAAACAAACTTGAAAAATGTCAGCTTTAGGAAAAGCAGAAGCAGCCTGAATGTCGTGGACACAACGTGAAGAAATCGACCAGAACTGAGTACTATGGAGAGGTGTGGTAGCGTTCCCATGCTCCACAAGAGGCCTACTGGAATGATGATGATGCTGATGCTGGTGATGATATATATATATATATATATATATATATATATATATATATATATATATATATATATATATATATATATATATATATATATATATATATATATATAATATATATAAATATGGGAGGCACAAAATTATAAGTTCACATGAGCACCGGAATGAGTCGGTACGCCCCTGCGCTAAGTAGGCGAGATTGATTGACAAAAACAATATTAATGGACCCCAACTGGTCAGATTCGTTTGTGTACATTAGGTATATTCAAAAATTATAATAACAGTTTACAACAACTAAACTAATATAAAGTGCAAAAGTACTGCAACAAATCAGATGAAAATGAGAATACATGACGTAATACAATCTGACCCCCCCCCCTAATCACACATTGTTGCAAAATAACAAAATAACTGTTTTTGAAAACAGGTAATAAAGAACAGGTAATACAAAACAGGTAATAGATTACAGGTAATACAAAACAGGTAATAAATAACAGGTAATACAAAACAGGTAATAGAAACAGATGATACAAAACAGGTAATAAATAACAGGTAATACAAAACAGGTAATAAATAACAGGTAATACAAAACAAGTTATAAATAAAGGTAATACAAAACAGGTAATAAATAACAGGTAATACAAAACAGGTAATAGAATCAGATAATACAAAACAGGTAATAAATAACAGGTAATACAAAACAGGTAATAAATAACAGGTAATACAAAACAGGTAATACAAAACAGGTAATACAAAACAGGTAATACAAAATAGGTAATACAAAACAGGTACTAAATAATGGTAATACAAAACAGGTAATAAATAACAGGTAATACAAAACAGGTAATAAAAAACAGATAATACAAAATTGGTAATAAATAACAGGTAATACAAAACAGATAATAAATAACAGGTAATACAAAACAGGTAATACAAAACAGGTAATACAAAACAGGTAATACATAACAGGTAATAAATAACAGGTAATACAAAACAGGTAATACAAAACAGGAAATAAATAACAGGTAATACAAAACAGGTAATAAATACAAGGTAATACAAAACAGGTAATTAAAAACAGATAATACAAAAACGATAATAATTAACAGGTAATACAAAACAGGTAATAAATAACAGCTAATAAAGAACAGGTAATACAAAACAGGTAATAAAAAACAGGCAATACAAAATAGGTAATACAAAACAGGTAATAAAGAACAGGTAATACAAAACAGGTAATATAAAACAGTTAATAAATAACAGGTTATACAAAACAGGTAATAAATAACAGGTAATACAAAACAGGTAATAAATAACAGGTAATACAAAACAGGTAATAAATAACAGGTAATACAAAAGAGGTAATAGAAACAGATAATACAAAACAGGTAATAAATAACAGGTAATACAAAACAGGTAATAAATAACAGGTAATACAAAACAGGTAATACAAGACAGGTAATACAAAACTGGTAATAAATAACAAGTAATACAAAAGAGGTAATACAAAATAGGTAATACAAAACAGGTAATAAATAACAGGTAATACAAAACAAGTAATTAATAACAGATAATACAAAACAGGTAGTAAATAACAGGTAATACAAAAGAGGTAATACAAAATAGGTAGTACAAAAAAGGTAATAAATAACAGGTAATACAAAACAGGTAATAAATAACAGATAATACAAAACAGGTGATACAAAACAGGTAATAAATTACATGTAATACAAAACAGGTAATAAATAACAGGTAATACAAAACAGGTAATACAAAATAGGTAATACAAAACAGGTAATAAACAACAGGTAATACAAAACAAGTAATAAATAACAGATAATACAAAACAGGTAATACAAAACAGGTAATAAATAACAGGTATTTCAAAACAGATAATACAAAACAGATAATAATTAACAGGTAATAGAAAACAGGTAATAAATAACAGCTAATAAAGAACAGGTAATACAAAACAGGTAATAAAAACGGGTAATACAAAATAGGTAATTCAAAACAGGTAATAAAGAACAGGTAATACAAAACAAGTAATATAAAACAGGTAATAAATAACAGGTAATACAAAACAGGTAATAAATAAACGGTAATACAAAACAGGTAATAAATAACAGGTAATACAAAACAAGTAATATAAAACAGGTAATAAATAACAGGTAATACAAAACAGCTAATAAATAAACGGTAATACAAAACAGGTAATAAATAACTGGTAATACAAAACAGGTAATATAAAACAGGTAATAAATAACAGGTAATACAAAACAGGTAATACAAAACAGGTAATACAAAACAGGTAATAAATAACAGGTAATACAAAACAGGTAATACAAAATAGGTAATACAAAACAGGTAATAAATAACAGGTAATACAAAACAAGTCATAAATAACAGATAATACAAAACAGGTAATACAAAACAGATAATAAATAACAGGTAATACAAAACAGGTAATAAATAACAGGTAATTCAAAACAGATAATACAAAAACGATAATAATTAACAGGTTATACAAAAGATGTAATAAAAAACAGCTAATAAAGAACAGGTAATACAAAACAGGTAATAAAAAACAGGCAATACAAAATAGGTAATACAAAACAGGTAATAAAGAACAGGTAATACAAAACAGATAATACAAAACAGGTAATAAATAACAGGTAATACAAAACAGGTATTAAATAACAGGTAATACAAAACAGGTAATACAAAACAGGTAATACAAAACAGGTAATACAAAACAGGTAATACAAAACTGGTAATAAATAACAGGTAATACAAAAGAGGTAATACAAAATAGGCAATACAAAACAGGTAATAAATAACAGATAATACAAAACAGGTGATACAAAACAGGTAATAAATTACAGGTAATACAAAACAGGTAATAAATAACAGGTAATACAAAACAGGTAATACAAAATAGGTAATACAAAACAGGTAATAACTAACAGGTAATACAAAACAAGTAATAAATAACAGATAATACAAAACAGGTAATACAAAACAGATAATAAATAACAGGCAATACAAAACAGGTAATAAATAACAGGTATTTCAAAACAGATAATACAAAACAGATAATAATTAACAGGTAAAAGAAAACAGGTAATAAATAACAGCTAATAAAGAACAGGTAATAAAAAACATGTATTAAAAAACAGGTAATACAAAATAGGAAATTCAATACAGGTAATAAAGAACAGGTAATACAAAACAGGTAATATAAAACAGGTAATAAATAACAGGTAATACAAAACAGGTAATAAATAAACGGTAATACAAATCAGGTAATAAATAAACGGTAATACAAAACACGTAATAAATAACTTGTAATACAAAACAGGTAATATAAAACAAGTAATAAATAACAGGTAATACAAAACAGGTAATACAAAACAGGTAATACAAAACAGGTAATAAATAACAGGTAATACAAAACAGGTAATATAAAACAGGTAATACAAAACATGTAATAAATAACAGGTAATAAAAAACAGGTTTTACAAAACAGGTAATACAAAACAGGTAATAAATAACATGTAATACAAAAGAGGTAATACAAAACAGGTAATAAATAACAGGTAATGCAAAACAGGTAATAAATAACAGGTAATGCAAAACAGGTAATAAATAACAGATAATTTAAAACAGGTAATAAATAAAAAGTAATACAAAACAGGTAATACAAAATAGGTAATAAAAAACAGGTAATAAATAACAGGTAATACAAAACAGGTAATACAAAATAGGTAATACAAAACATGTAATAAATAACAGGTAATAAATAACAGGTAATACAAAACAGGTAATACACAACAGGTAATAAATAACAGGCAATACAAAACAGGTAATAAATAACAGGTAATACAAAACAGGTAATAAATAACAGGTAATACAAAACAGGTAATACAAAACAGGTAATAAATAACACGTAATACAAAACAGGTAATAAATAACAGGTAATACAAAAGAGGTAATACAAAATATGTAATACAAAACAGGTAATAAATAACCGGTAATACAAAACAGGTAATAAATAACAGGTAATAAAAAGCAGGTTATAAAAAACGGCTAATTAAAAACAGATAATAAAAAACAGATAATAAAAAACAAGAAATAAAAAACAGGTAATGAAAACAGGAATTAAAAACAGGTAATACAAAACAGGAAATAAAAAACTGGTAATAAAAAGCACAAAATAAGAATAAAACGTTTCATCAATTTATTCAATATAATTATACTCCAGCTCAAATAACTTTTGCATTACCCTGTGTGTGTCACCAGGTATTTAAGAAAATTCCTACGTAAAATAATGAGCTTCGGCGTTTGTAAGTTGAACATGTAAAAAATTAATTTAATTTAACTTACGAAAACATGTAGTGTTACAAACTTAAAGAACGAATCATTAATTATTTTAACTTAACAAAACTATATACGTTTGTTGAAGATTAAAGTAATCTTTTGTTTTAGCTTAACTTTAAAGATAATTATATAAGTAATTACATATTTAAAAACCTTTAAGTTGCTCATCAAGACACCATTATCACTGAGAAAAATATATATATAATAACTAAATGTGTTTTATTATGCTATTAACCAAGATTGTGTTTGGAGTTGAAGAAATGGACATAATGTTTGGGAAAAACTTAATTTTACTGATAAAATATTTAAAAAATAATTATAAACATTATCTAACAATAAACATGAGCTTTTGGTCATTCTATCTTATGATGCCATAGAGATGTCTAGTTCATATATTTAATCGGCCACACCCAACTGGACATCGGTCAGTAGGATCGGAGTCTAAGTCATGAAAGAAGCCACGGTACCAAAGGCCAGAACCACTGAGCTCAACTCCAGCAGAAGATCTGTGGTGAAATACAAATATATTAATGTTGTTTTGCATTAACGGTGAAAAACGGCAGTTGTGACAAATTACATTGAACCAACCATGTAGTGATAATATCTACACTTATACAATCCGGGTTGTGACAAAATCTACGCTTATATAATCCAGGTTGTGACAAGATCTGTCCTTATACAATTAAGGTTGTGACAAGATCTGCCCTTATACAATTAAGGTTGTGACAAGATCTGCCAATATACAATTATAGTTGTGACAAGATCTGCACTTATACAATCCAGCATGGTCGAGTCGGTAAAGTTCATGGTTGTTAAACCGAAAAGGTTGTTCTTGGTTGGACAAAGGCTATGGAAGCAAATCCAAAAAGAAAAGCAGGCTGAAATCGGAGTCAACGGTCTCTATGGCGCATAACCAGTTGACACGTATCCTTAATTGTGTTGAGGGGAATCCCCCCTACAATTAAGAACGAAGAAGAGAAGAAGAAGACAAACCAGCCCTAATTTTTTCTATAATAAAAATAAGAAATCAACGTTTGGTTATGGAGGCTTAGTGGTATCAAATTTGACAGCTTACTTGTCAGCCTGCGTGCGGATCTGTTAGTAGACTTGTGATTGGGTCGAGTTATGTGGCCGCGGTCTGAAAATATCAACACAGTTTATCAGCGTGTGCTATAAGCCTTTACAAGCGAACACATGTGCAATTTCCGGCCGGCTAGAACTGTTGTCATTTAAATGTAAACAAAATTGGTACTTCATTTCTTAGATCTTAAACATTGGGGCGCTTTTTCTGCACACTATATCCTAGACACCACAACGTGTTTTTGTTTTTTAAATATTGTCTCTTAGTAATAGTGTTTCTTCCAGACTTTTTTTTCCGGGCTTTGGGAGGGGGCGGGGGCGGTCAACATTTTTCGGGGGGGGGGGGGGGGACACACTAGTAAAACTGTATGTTTACTATATCAATTCCATCTCGTTCGGGGAGGGGGGGGGGGAGGGGGGGGGGGTAGAAGAGATGCGTGGAAGAAACTCTGCTTAGTAACCTATCAGTTAAAATATTAAGCAGGCATGGTTTTTTTTTTGTATGTAGAACGTTTGGGAATTCCAAACATATTTAATATACAATACAGAGGCCGACTCTTTATTGCTATAGTTATCATTTTCATCATCTTAACCCTTAAATAAATGCATTGCAAAGCAAATTGATTGATGTCTATATTTGTTTTCCCAGATTACCATGATATACTATGACTATGATACACTATAATATATATATATATATATGATATACTATAAATATACTATGATTACTATGACATAATGAGTTAGTTTACCAATTAGGTCCTTGACGAACAGCGTATCATTAGCTCTGTATGGGAACCATCTTTGCTGTCTGAAAGTTCGTCCATCGTAAATAAAGCGTATTGTCATCGTGGTCTTTCTAAACAGCCTTGCGGGTATATACGCATACCATAGTTTGGGTTCTCCGTCGTCGCAGTAGCAGCCATCTTGGTACCTCGGATTACCTTCCCATTTTTGGCAGCTATTTGGCGGGAACATTCGATAATTAAACATGCAAGCCTGAAGAGAAAAAAACATATTCGTAAGTCAATGTGCTTATGTGGGAAGTTTGTAACAGTAAACAATGATTGACGATTGTAACAGTAGACGCAGATTGTAAAAGTAGACTAGGATTGAAATGTGTAACAGTAGACAATGATTGAAGATTGAAACCGTAGGCAAGGACTGAAGACAGTAACAGTAGACAATGATTGAAGATTGTATAAGTAGATAATGATTGAAGATTGTAAAAGAAGACAATGATTGAAGATTGTAAAACAAGACAATGGTTGAAGATTGTAACAGTAGAAAAGGAATAAACACTGTCACATGAGACAATGATTGAAGATTGACACAGTAGACAATGATTGCCGTGTAGTACAGCACTCATGGATTGAAGATTGTCACATTAGACAATGATTGCCGTGTAACACAGCTGTAATGGATTGAAGATTGTCACATTAGACAATGATTGCCGTGTAACACAGCTGTAATGGATTGAATATTGTCAAAGGAGATAATGATTGCCGTGTTACACAGCTGTAATGGATTGAAGATTGTCTAAGTAGACAATGATTGCCGTGTAGTACAGCAGTCATGGATTGAAGATTGAAGATTGTCACATTGGTGTCCGGTCAAAAACCCCCTGGACATAAACCCCCCGACATAAACAGCAGTAGACAATGATTGCCGTGTAGAACAGCAGTAATGGATTGAAGATTGTCACATTAGACAATGATTGCCGTGTACCACAGAAGTCGTGGATTGAAGATTGACACAGTAGACAATGATTGCCGTGTAGTACAGAAGTCATGGATTGAAGATTGACACAGTAGACAATGATTGCCGTGTAACACAGCTGTAATGGATTGAAGATTGTCTAAGTAGACAATGATTGCCGTGTAGTACAGAAGTCATGGATTGAAGATTGTCCAAGTAGACAATGAGGTGCTAGAGTTTTAATACTTGTACTCCTGTAAACTACTAGAGATAAAAGTACGTAGTTCCCCTTCCAAACCTGTCGGTCTATGGGGCAAGGGAAGTAGAGTTCACCTGTTTCTGTGACCTCGGCATATGAAGAGATAGTGTGGTCAGCACTATGCCCAGTCGCCTTTACTTTCCCTAATGTGAGTTAGGTACCTATCAGAGCTGTGTGGACTCAGGGACGGTGTACTAACGAGGTATTTTTTTCTGAGCTGTTCGATAATAGAATAAATTTTAACATCTTATGTATTTTAACCAAAATCTATTGAAAAAAAAATTTGAAAAGCAGAATACTAACCACGGTGTAGGAATTATGATCGGAATAGTTGGTGCAGTCATAATTTTTGTAGGAAGAATCTAAATCAAGCGCACAAGCCATGGCAAAAAAGACTGCCTCATCCAATACGTACAACGTGTCCTGTGGTATATGCATACGTCCATAGATAATGAGTGGGTCCCTCCCCCACACCACACACCCTGTACAGCGGGGTAGGTACCCATCTAACGTGGCAATAATTCCATGATCTCGTTGGAATTCAAGCGAGTTGACATTGCCCCTGCTTTCTTGAATTAAAATGTAGATATAAAAAAAATACAATTAAAACGACAAATCACAAAAAACCCAGCATCCATACGATGTTAATTATGCACATAGTGTGAGAGATACAGAGGCGTAGCAACGGGGGGGGGGGGGGGGTGGGTGGGGAGGGGGTTACATGTCTGTAGACGTAAGTACTGTAATGGGTAGACGGCGTGACCTAGCGGTAGACAGATAGACATCTAGAGACGTTCGAATTCAAATGAAGGAAACTAAGTCCACCCAGCTTTGATGGGTACCTAGCAAAAACGGCTGGGTATAGTGCCTATCACATTATCCCTTCACATACCAAGGTCTCTGAAGCAGCTGAACTCTACTTCATCTGCCCCGTGTTTCTTGGCCACGAGCGGGAAATGACGTTGACGATTGTAGTCGTAGAAAAAAGCAAATCATCAATTTTCACCGTTTTACAACAAATCATCAATTTTAATCGTTTTACAACAAATCATCAATTTTCACTGTTTTACAACTAATCATCAATTTTCACCGTTTTAAAACAAATCATCAATTTTCACCGTTTTACAACAAATCATCAATTTTTACCGTTTTACAACAGATCATCAATTTTCACCGTTTACCCCCCCCCCCCCCACTATATCGTTACCGATTATATAGTATGCAGTGTACTCGATCAACAATTTACATTTTTTTTTGGACAAATTAAATTGTGAATTTCAATCACCTTCTGGAGCCGGGAAAACCTAATGTATCATATCGTCCCATCATAGAGAGTTTCTTCCAGGCTTCTCTCCCCCTCTCACCATGAAAGTCTACGGCCCTCCTCCAGAACGAAATGAAATTTATATAAAAAACATATTTTTACCAGTGTCCACTCCCCTTCCCCCCAAAAATTTAGTCACCCCCCTGAAAATACCAAGTGCCTCCCCGGAGAAAAAAAGTCTGGGAGAAACAGTAATCTTAGAGCGGATCAAATTCCTAAATAGAGGCATTACTATACTGGTGTAATAAAAAAAATATCTAAGAATATTGAGGTCATTCCTTTGATTCTTATAGCTATAATAATTTCCTTTCGCTATGTTTATTAAAAAAAACCAACAGTCATACTATATGTTTTAAAAAGACTATATTGGGTAGGGTTTTAATTTACCTGCATGGATAAACATTGAACTCAGAATCCAGGCAATGAACAGCATTCTTCCGACTCTGATGGGTGACTTGCTGTAAAGCAGACTTGTGAAAAAATTGCTGCAATTTTTTTTAAAATTAGCATCGTTCATGTGTACGTGTGCTTGTGAGAGTAGGCTACTTAGAGCGGGACTGGCTGTGTCTAAGATGCGCGAGAAATTAAAAAAAAATGGGTCGTCCCCATTTCCAGATCGTAGTGTATTTTCCCGATCAGAGCTTGGGGACTGAACCTATAGAGCAGGGGTCTCCAAACTTTTTAGACCGAGTGCCACATTAACTTTCAAATTTCAGTTTGGGGGCCAGTTTCTTCCAGGCATGTCTTTGATTTCTCTGGGCAAAGTTCCTCAACCATCACCAACAACAATTTTTCCTTAGACAAAAAGATCTCCGCGGGCCGGATGAGAGGACTTCGCGGGCCGCATTCGACCTGCGGGCCGTAGTTTGGAGACCTCTGCTATAGAGAAAAACAAGCAATAATAACAATAAATCGGGAGTGATCTCCCCTAAACTTTCTCGAATGTTCTTATGTAACACTATTGGGGATGGCAACTCGGTATATAGACAATATTTTAAATCCATTTTTAATTACTTAAACTTTTAAAAATAGAATAGAATCTCGTAAAAAGAATCGCGCACCACGTGAACGCCAAACTAAATGTGTAGAATAGTGCGGAATATTAGTACTTTATAAATTCACATGCGTTTTTTTAAAGATATCAAAAATAGAGTAAATTACTACTTACGGTCAAACAGAAATTGTTCAAAATTTGAAAGAAGGCAGAGAATTAGATCGTTTACTTATACGTAAAATTTCATTCATCTATCTGAAATAGTACTCAAGTTAGCGGCTTTCGAAAAATTGAAAGTAGAAAAAGTACACATTTGATATAATACTTATATACAAAAGTTCATTAACCTAGCTGTAACGGTATTCAAGGTATCGTGCTTACACACACACACACACACACGGACACACACACACACACAGACATACGGACAAGATTGCAAAATTATGTTTTTCCGTATCAGTGAGGGGTAAAACGTCGAGATTTGTAAAAATCTCGATTTTTTTTGCACGATTACAATACTTTCTTTATACTTCGTATATACGAGAAAGTAAAAAACCAGCCTGCTCCTATAGTCCAGAAGGTTCTTTATCCTTGCTAGTTGAAAATGATCGGACCAAGTGAGGTTGTGATCTATAATCAATCGTACTGTGAGTGATAGCAGTGTGTTTTGTACTCGTTTATGTAAGGGTATATAAGGTGTGTGAAAATGTGTGTGATTGCCTCAGTTTCGTTCAGATCTCACCCAAGGTTAGTATAGTTTAGGTCTGTACTAGCCACTGTGTCCTAGTTTTTGTACCAGCGTGTGTAGGCCTATTTTGTGTTTAGAATAGACTGTGTTAGTTGTAGATAGTTCAAATATCACTAAATTATTTTAGTGTTGACGAGCCTTTGTTTTATTGAATCTTGTGTTTTGTAACCCGTTTGTGGTTGTTTGTCTTATATGTTGAGCTACGCATCGGATCACCCGTAAACGCGTGTCCGTGTTTTCACAAAGCATGTCCGTGTATTTATAAGGCGTGTCCGTGTGTTCACAAGGCGTGTCCGTGTATTTATAAGGCGTGTCCGTGTGTTCACAAGGCGTGTCCGTGTGTTCACAAGGCGTGTCTGTGTGTTCAAGAGGAGTGTCCGTGTGTTCACAAGGCGTGTCCGTGTGTTCACAAGGCGTGTCCGTGTGTTCACACACAAGACGTGTCCGTGTGTTAACAACAGTCAATAACTGGATCAAGCTCAAACAAAAAAAACTGGAATTCAGTAAACCCTCACTAAACAACTGACGGGTTTAGATTTTGCGGACGACATCAGCCTTCTCTAACATCGACAAAAATGTCAGTCCACGCTAAGCAAACTGAGTGAACAGGTACTTAAGACAGGCATGAAGATCAACTGGAAAAAAACAAAAGTGATGAGAATCAACAATATACGGGAGCTCCCACTAAGGATACAAGAAACGGCTATACCTGAGGTGGATCGCTTCACATATCTAAGAAGTATAGTAATCACGGATGGGGAGCAGATGGGGACATCAATAGCCGCATCAGAAATGTAAGGTACGCATTCAACGCGCTCCACACAACCGAGACCTTGAGAGCACTGTCTAAGATTTCCACAATACGAGTGTTTGTTCAACAACAATGTGAAATCTGTTCCCTTCTATGGTTCTGAGACGTGGAGATTCAACACAAGCTTATAACAACAAACTTCAGACTTTCATTAATGGATGCCTTCGCCGCATATTGAAAAGCAATTGGGCCTGAAAAAGTTACCATTTCCGAACTATGGCGAAAAACTGGGTGTGAGGGTGGGGGTTAAGAACATCCACCAGTGTGAGGGTGGTGGTTGAAGAGGGCCGATGCTCTACCAAATGTAATGCATGGTTGTAGAAAGTTTGTATTATATATATATATATATATATATATATATATATATATATATATATATATATATATATATTATCTACGGGGAACGCCTTTCTTACGTACGCCTTGTACAGTAATGTGAAATCTTTACAAGTCCAATTCAAGATATTCTATAATGTTTCGTTATTCAACACAAATCAATCTCCTACTCCTACCCTAACTACGTCCTAAGATCTAACTGTCTACTAACACTATCTAACGACAACTACACTTCCAAGACAAACTCTAACACTACATTTATTTTCAACTTCTACGTCTTTCCCCAGCTCTACCTTTGTCTAAGTGCTACCTACCTCTACATATCTCTGACCGTTCTCTACCGCTACCTATCTCTAACTGCTGACCCACGCCTCACTGGTCATCTGACCTTCTCACGTGACTGGTCAGCTCCTCTATATCTATTTGTCTACCTAACTACGCTAGGCTCTGTTTCGGCTATCTTCTACTTGACCTCTATAACCTAAACTTGCATCATCACACTGGGCAAGGCCCTGTTTTCAAAGAAATTCAAAAGCGCAAACAGCGATGGATTGGACACACCAGGCGTAAACCAACTAGCAACATCACCAGACATGCACTAGATTAGAATCCCCAAGGAAAGACGAAAGAAAGTTAGCCAAAACAAACTTGAAAAATGTCAGCTTTAGGAAAAGCAGAAGCAGCCTGAATGTCGTGGACACAACGTGAAGGGTTCGACCAGAACTGAGTACTATGGAGAGGTGTGGTAGCGTTCCCATGCTCCACAAGAGGCCTACTGGAATGATGCTGATGCTGATGCTGGTGATGATATATATATATATATATATATATATATATATATATATATATATATATATATATATATATATATGGGAGGCACAAAATTATAAGTTCACATGAGCACCGGAATGAGTCGGTACGCCCCTGCGCTAAGAAGGCGAGATTGATTGACAAAAACAATATTAATGGAACCCTACTGGTCAGATTCGTTTTTGTACATTAGGTATATTCATAAATTATAATAACAGTTTACAACAACTAAACTAATATAAAGTGCAAAAGTACTGCAACAAATCAGATGAAAATGAAAATACATGACGTAATACAATCTGACCCCCCCCTAATCACACATTGTTACAAAATGACAAAATAACTGTTTTTTAAAACAGGTAATAAATAACAGGTAATACAAAACAGGTAATAGATAACAGGTAATACAAAACAGGTAATAAATGACAGGTAATACAAAACAGGTAATAAAAAACACGTAACAGAAAACAGGTAATAGAAAAAGATAATACAAAACAGGTAATAAATAACAGGTAATACAAAACAGGTAATAAATAACAGGTAATAAAAAACAGGTAACAAATAACAGATTATACAATATAGGTAATAAATAACAGATAATACAAAACAGGTAATAAATAACAGGTAATACAAAACAAGTAATAAATAAAGGTAATACAAAACAGGTAATAAATAACAGGTAATACAAAACAGGTAATAGAATCAGATAATACAAAACAGGTAATAAATAACAGGTAATACAAAACAGGTAATACAAAACAGGTAATAGAAAACAGGTAATACAAAACAGGTAATACAAAACAGGTAATACAAAACAGGTAATACAAAACAGGTAATAAATAACAGATAATACAAAACAGGTAATACAAAACAGGTAATAAATAACAGTTAATACAAAACAGGTAATAAATAACAGGTAATTCAAAACAGGTAATAAATTAAAGGTAATACAAAACAGGTAATAAATAACAGATAATACAAAACAGGTAATACAAAACAGGTAATAAATAACAGGTAATACAAAACAGGTAATCAATAACAGGTAATTCAAAACAGATAATACAAAACAGATAATAATTAACAGGTAATACTAAACAGGTAATAAATAACAGCTAATAAAGAGCAGGTAATACAAAACAGGTAATAAAAAACAGGTAATACAAAATAGGTAATACAAAACAGGTAATAAAGAACAGGTAATACAAAACAGGTAATATAAAACAGGTAATAAATAACAGGTAATACAAAACAGGTAATAAATAACAGGTAATACAAAACAGGTAATAAATAACAGGTAATACAAAACAGGTAATAGAAACAGATAATCAAAACAGGTAATAAATAACAGGTAATACAAAGCAGGTAATACAAAACAGGTAATACAAAACAGGTAATACAAAACAGGTAATAAATAACAGGTAATAAAAAACAGGTAATACAAAATAGGTAATACAAAAAAGGTAATAAATAACAGGTAATACAAAACATGTAATAAATAACAGCTAATAAAGAACAGGTAATACAAAACAGGTACTAAAAATCAGGCAAAACAAAATAGGTAATACAAAACAGGTAATAAAGAATAGGTAATACAAAACAGGTAATAAAAAAAGGTAATAAATAACAGGTAATACAAAACAGGTAATAAATAACAGGTAATACAAAACAGGTAATAAATAACAGGTAATACAAAACAGGTAATAGAAACAGGTAATACAAAACAGGTAATAAATAACAGGTAATACAAAACTGGTAATAAATAACAGGTAATACAAAAGAGATAATACAAAATAGGTAATACAAAAAAGGTAATAAATAACAGGTAATACAAAACAGTAATAAATATAATAAATAACAGATAATACAAAACAGATGATATAAAACAGGTCATAAATAACAGGTAATACAAAACAGGTAATAAATAACAGGTAATACAAAACAGGTAATACAAAACAGATAATAAATAACAGGTAATACAAAACAGGTAATAAATGACAGTTAATTCAAAACAGATAATACAAAACAGATAATAATTAACAGGTAATACAAAACAGTTAATAAATAACAGCTAATAAAGAACAGGTAATACAAAAAAAGGTAATTCAAAACAGGTAATAAAGAACAGGTAATACAAAACTGGTAATATAAAACAGGTAATAAATAACAGATAATACAAAACAGGTAATAAATAAACGGTAATACAAAACAGGTAATAAATAACTGGTAATACAAAACAGGTAATATAAAACAGATAATAAGTAACAGGTAATACAAAACAGGTAATACAAAACAGGTAATACAAAACAGGTAATACAAAACAGGTAATAAATAACAGGTAATACAAAACAGATAATATAAAACAGGTAATAAATAACATGTAATACAAAACAGGTAATACAAAACAGGTAATAAACAACAGGTAATACAAAACAGGTAATAAATAACAGGTAATACAAAACAGGTAATACAAAACAGATAATAAATAACAGGTAATACAAAACAGGTAATAAATGACAGTTAATTCAAAACAGATAATACAAAACAGATAATAATTAACAGGTAATACAAAACAGTTAATAAATAACAGCTAATAAAGAACAGGTAATACAAAATAGGTAATTCAAAACAGGTAATAAAGAACAGGTAATACAAAACTGGTAATATAAAACAGGTAATAAATAACAGATAATACAAAACAGGTAATAAATAAACGGTAATACAAAACAGGTAATAAATAACTGGTAATACAAAACAGGTAATATAAAACAGGTAATAAGTAACAGGTTATACAAAACAGGTAATACAAAACAGGTAATACAAAACAGGTAATACAAAACAGGTAATAAATAACAGGTAATACAAAACAGGTAATATAAAACAGATAATAAATAACAGGTAATACAAAACAGGTAATACAAAACAGGTAATAAACAACAGGTAATACAAAACAGGTAATAAATAAAAGGTAATGCAAAACAGGTAATAAATAACAGATAATACAAAACAGTTAATAAATAAAAGGTAATACAAAACAGGTTATACAAAATAGGTAATAAAAACAGGTAATAAATAACAGGTAATACAAAACAGGTAATACAAAACAGGTAATACAAAACAGGTAATACAAAACAGGTAATACAAAACAGGTAATACAAAATAGGTATTACAAAACATGTAATAAATAACAGGTAAAACAAAACAGGTAATACAAAACAGGTAATAAAAAACAGGTAATAGATAACAGGTAATACAAAACAGGTAATAAATAACAGGTAATACAAAACAGGTAATAAATAACAGGTAATACAAAACAGGTAATACAAAACAGGTAATAAATAACAGGTAATACAAAACAGGTAATAAATAACAGGTAATACAAAAGAGGTAATACAAAATAGGTAATACAAAACAGGTAATAAATAACCGGTAATACAATACAGGTAATAAATAACAGGTAATAAAAAGCAGGTTATAAAAAACGGCTAATTAAAAACAGATAATAAAAAACAGATAATAAAAAACAAGAAATAAAAAACAGGTAATAAAAACAGGAATTAAAAACAGGTAATACAAAACAGGAAATAAAAAACTGGTAATAAAAAGCACAAAATAAGAAAAAACGTTTCAACAATTTAATCAATATAATTATACTCCAGCTCAATTATTTTTTTACAAACAAATAACTTTTGCATTACCCTGTGTGTGTCACCAGGTATTTAAGAAAATTCCTACGTAAAATAATGAGCTTCGGCGTTTGTAAGTTGAACATGTAAAAAATTAATTTAATTTAACTTACGAAAACATATAGTGTTACAAACTTAAAGAACGAATCATTAATTATTTTAACTTAACAAAACTATATACGTTTGTTGAAGATTAAAGTAATCTTTTGTTTTAGCTTAACTTTAAAGATAATTATATAAGTAATTACATATTATTTAAAAATCTTTAAGTTGCTCATAAAGACACCATTATCTCTGAGAAAAAACTATAAATAAAAACAAAATATGTTTTATTATGCTATTAACCAAGATTATGTTTGGAGTTGAAGAAATGGACAAAATATTTGGGAAAAACTTATTTTTAATGATAAAATAATTTAAAAATAATAAAAAACATTATCTAACATTAAACATGAGCTTTTAGTCATTCTATCTTATGATGCCACAGAGATGTCTAGTTCATATATTTAATCGGTCACACCCAACTGGACATCGGTCAGTAGGATTGGAGTCTAAGACATGAAGAAAGCCACGGTACCAAAGGCCAGAACCACTGAGCTCAACTCCAGCAGAAGATCTGTGGTGAAATACAAACATATTAATGTTGTTTTGCATTAACGGTGAAAAACGGCAGTTGTGACAAATTACATTGAACCAACAAGGTAGTGACAATATCTACGCTTATACAATCCGGGTTGTGACAAAATCTACGCTTATATAACTCAGGTTTTGACAAGATCTGTCCTTATACAATTAAGGTTGTGACAAGATCTGCCCTTATACAATTAAGGTTGTGACAAGATCTGCCCTTATACAATTAAGGTTGTGACAAGATCTGCACTTATACAATCCAGCATGGTCGAGTCGGTAAAGTTCATGGTTGTTAAACCGAAAAGGTTGTTCTTGGTTGGACAAAGGCTATGGAAGCAAATCCAAAAAGAAAAGCAGGCTGAAATTGGAGTCAACGGTCTCTATGGCGCATAACCAGTTGACACGTATCCTTAATTGTGTTGAGGGGAATCCCCCCTACAATTAAGAACGAAGAAGAGAAGAAGAAGACAAACCAGCCCTAATTTTTTCTATAATAAAAATAAGAAATCAACGTTTGGTTATGGAGGCTTAGTGGTATCAAATTGGACAGCTTACTTGTCAGCCTGCGTGCGGATCTGTTAGTAGACCTGTGATTGGGTCGAGTTATGTGGCCGCGGTCTGAAAATATCAACACAGTTTATCAGCGTGTGCTATAAGCCTTTACAAGCGAACACATGTGCAATTTCCGGCCGGCTAGAACTGTTGTCATTTAAATGTAAACAAAATTAGTACTTCATTTCTTAGATCTTAAACATTGGGGCGCTTTTTCTGCACACTATATCCTAGACACCACAACGTGTTTTTGTTTTTTAAATATTGTCTCTTAGTATTAGTGTTTCTTCCAGACTTTTTTCTCCGGGATTTGGGAGGGGGCGGGGGCGGTCAACATTTTTCGGGGGGGGGGGGGGGGACACTAGTAAAACTGTATGTTTACTATATCAATTCCATCTCGTTCGGGGAGGGGGGGGGGGGAGGGGGGGGGGGGGGGGGTAGAAGAGATGCGTGGAAGAAACTCTGCTTAGTAACCTATCAGTTAAAATATTAAGCAGGCATGGTTTTTTTTTTTGTATGTAGAACGTTGGGAATTCCAAACATATTTAATAAACAATACAGAGGCCGATTCTTTATTGCTATAGTTATCATTTTCATCATCTTAACCCTTAAATAAATGCATGTCAAAGCAAATTGATTGATATCTATATTTTGTTCCCCAGATTACCATGATATACTATGACTACGACACACTATATAATAGATATACGATATACTATATAATATACTATGATTACTATGACATAATGAGTTAGTTTACCAATTAGGTCCTTGACGAACAGCGTATCATTAGCTCTGTATGGGAACCGTCTTTGCTGTTTGAAAGTTCGTCCATCGTAAATAAAGCGAATTGTCATCGTGGTCTTTCTAAACAGCCTTGCGGGTATATACGAATACCAAAGTTTGGGTTCTCCGTCGTCGCAGTAGCAGCCATCTTGGTACCTCGGATTACCTTCCCATTTTTGGCAGCTATTTGGCGGGAACATTCGATAATTAAACATGCAAATCTGAAGAGAAAAACATATTCGTAAGTCAATGTGCTTATGTGGGAAGATTGTAACAGTAAACAAAGATTGAAGATGGTAACAGTAGACACAGATTGTAAAAGTAGACTAGGATTGAAATGTGTAACAGTAGACAATGATTGAAGATTATAACCGTAGGCAAGGACTGAAGACAGTAACAGTAGACAATGATTGAAGATTGTATAAGTAGATTATGATTGAAGAATGTAAAAGAAGACAATGATTGAAGATTGTAAAACAAGACAATGGTTGAAGATTGTAACAGTAGAAAAGGAATAAACACTGTCACATGAGACAATGATTGAAGATTGTCTAAGTAGACAATGATTGTCGTGTACTACAGAAGTCATTGATTGAAGATTGTCACAGTAGACAATGATTGCCGTGTAGTACAGAAGTCATTGATTGAAGATTGTCACAGTAGACAATGATTGTCGTGTAGTACAGAAGTCATGGATTGAAGATTGTCACATTAGAAAATGATTGCCATGTAGTAAAGAAGTCATAGATTGAAGATAGTCAAAGTAGACAATGATTGCCGTGTTACACAGAAGTCACGGATTGAAGATTGTCTAAGTAGATAATGATTGCCGTGTACCACAGAAGTCGTGGATTGAAGATTGTCACAATAGACAATTATTGTCGTGTACTACAGCAGTCATGGATTGAAGATTGTCTAAGTAGACAATGAGGTGCTAGAGTGTTAATACTTGTACTCCTGTAAACTATTAGAGATAAAAGTACGTAGTTCCCCTTCCAAACCTGACGGTCTATGGGGCAAGGGAAGAAGAGTTCACCTGTTTCTGTGACCTCGGCATATGAAAAGATAGTGTGGTCAGCACTATGCCCAGTCGCCTTTACTTTCCCTAATGTGAGTTAGGTACCTATCAGAGCTGTGTGGACTCAGGGACGGTGTACTAACGAGGTATTTTTTTCTGAGCTGTTCGATAATAGAACAAATTTTACCATCTTATGTATTTTAACCAAAATCTATTGAAAAAAAAAACTTTGAAAAGCAGAATACTAACCGGGGTGAAGGAATCATGGTCGGAATAGTTTGTGCAGTCATAATTTTTGTAGGAAGAATCTAAATCAAGCGCACAAGCCAAGGCAAAAAAGACTGCCTCATCCAATACGTACAACGTGTCCTGTGGTATATGCATACGTCCATAGATAATGAGTGGGTCCCTCCCCCACACCACACACCCTGTACAGCGGGGTAGGTACCCATCTAACGTGGCAATAATTCCATGATCTCGTTGGAATTCAAGCGAGTTCACATTGCCCCTGCTTTCTTGAATTAAAATTAATGTATACACATTGTGTTTATGATTGTGGAAAAACAAATTTGAGCTATGCACATTTTTGTTTGTAATTTCTCGTGTACAGAGTATAGAGAAAGTACTGTAATGGGTAGACGGCGTGACCTAGCGGTAGAAAGATAGACATCTAACCCGAGACGTTCGAATTCAAATGAAGGGAACTAAGTCCACCCAGCTTAGATGGGTACCTAGCAAAAACGGCTGGGTATAGTGCCTATCACATTATCCCTTCACATACGAAGGTCTCTGAAGCAGCTGAACTCTACTTCATCTGCCCCATGTTTCTTGGCCACGAGCGGGAAATGACGTTGACGATTGTTGTCGTAGAAAAAAGCAAATCATAAATTTTCACCGTTTTACAACAAATCATCAATTTTCACAGTTTTACAACAAATCATCAATTTTCACCGTTTTACATTAAATCATCAATTTTCATCTTTTTACAACAAATCATCAATTTTCATCGTTTTACAACAAATCATCAATTTTTACCGTTTTACATCAAATCATCAATTTTCACCGTTTTACATCAAATCATCAATTTTCACCTTTTTACCTCCTCCCCCCCCCCCCACTATATCGTTACCGATTATATAGTATGCAGTGTACTCGAGCAAAAATATAAATAATTTTTTTTGGAAAATTAAATTTTGAATTTCTATAACCTTCTGGAGCCGGGAAAACCTAATGTATCATATCGTCCCATCTTAGAGAGTTTCTTCCAGGCTTCTCTCCCCGTCTCACCATGAAAGTCTACGGCCCTCCCCAGAACGAAGTGGAATTTATATAAAAAACATATTTTTTACCAGTGTCCACTCCCCCTCCCCCCAAAAATTTAGTCCCCCCCCCCCCCCCTGAAAATACCAAGTGCCTCCCCGGAGAAAAAAAGTCTGGGAGAAACAGTAATCTTAGAGCGGATCAAATTCCTAAATAGAGGAATTACTATACTGGTGTAATAAAAAAAATTCTAAGTATATTGAGGTCATTCCTTTGATTCTTATAGCTATAATAATTTACTTTCGCTATGTTTATTAAAAAAACCAACATAGTCATACTATGTGTTTTAAAAAGACTATATTGGGTAGGGTTTTAATTTACCTGCATGGATAAACATTGAACTCAGAATCCAGGCAATGAACAGCATTCTTCCGACTCTGATTGGTGACTTGCTGTAAAGCAGACTTGTGAAAAAATTGCTGAATTTTTTAAAAAAAAATTAGCATCGTTCATGTGTACGTGTGCGTGTGAGTGTAGGCTACTTAGAGCGGGACTGGCTGTGTCTAAGATGCGCGGGAAATTTAAAAAAAAATGGGTCTTCCCCATTTCCAGATCGTAGTGTATTTTCCCGATCAGAGCTTGGGGACTGAACCTGTAGAGCAGGGGTCTCCAAACTTTTCAGACCGAGGGCCACATTAACTATCAAATTTCAGTTTGGGGGCCAGTTTCTTCCAGGCATGTCTTTGATTTCTCTCGGCAAAGTTCCTCAACCATCACCAACCAACAAATTTTCCTTAGACAAAAAGATCTCCGCGGGCCGTATGAGAGGACTTCGCAGGCCGCATTCGGCCCGCGGGCCGTAGTTTGGAGACCCCTGCTATAGGGAATAACAAGCAATAATAACAATAAATCGGGAGTGACCTCCCCTAATTTTTCTCGAATGTTCTTATGTAACACTACTAGTGATGGCAACTCGGTATATAGACAATATTTGAAATCCATTTTTAATTACTTAAACTTTTAAAAATAGAATAGAATCTCGTAAAAAGAATCGCGCATCACGTGAACGCCAAACTAAATGTGTAGAATAGTGCGGAATATTAGTACTTTATAAATTCAAATGCGTTTTTTGAGAAATCAAAAATGGAGTAAATTACTACTTAAGGTAAACGGAAATTGTTCAAAATGTGAAAGTAGGCAGAGAATTAGATCGTTTACTTAAACGTAAAATTTCATTCATCTATCTGAAATAGTACTCAAGTTAGAGGCTTTCGAAAAATTGAAAGTAGAAAAAGTTCCACTTCCGGTTATCGGAATTCGCTGAAAAGTTGATACAGATCTACAAATTTGATATAATACTTATATACAAAAGTTCATTAACCTAGCTGTAACGGTATTCAAGGTATCGTGTTTACACACACACACACACACACGGACACACACACACACACAGACATACGGACAAGATTGCAAAATTATGTTTTTCCGTATCAGTGAGGTGTGAAACGTCGAGATTTGTAAAAATCTCGATTTTTTTTTGCACGATTACAATACTTTCTCTATACTTCGTATATACGAGAAAGTAAAAAACCAGCCTGCTCCTATAGTCGAGAAGGTTCTTTATCCTTGCTAGTTGAAAATTTGTCTTTAATAAGGACATTCATAGAAGATGAATATGATCGGACCAAGTGAGGTTGTGATCTATAATCAATCCTAGGCATTTGTAACTGTTAACCTGTTCAATGTTTGTATTGTCAATAGTAATGCATAATGAGGTAGATGGAAGACGAAGGTGTTTCTGATGAGTCGTAATAATCATTGACTTGGTTTTATCGGGGTGAAGTTTAATTTTGTTAAATTTTGTCAAAGTAGCAAGCAATACTTTCTCTATACTTCGTGTATGAGAAAGTGAAAAGGCAAAAGCAATTTGGTTTTCACGTGGAAAAGGCGACATAAACAATGGCATTCGATAGGCTAGCATAAATTTTATTATACACAATGTAATCGAAATTACAGTACTAAGTCATGTGGTTTAAAATAGCATTACGTTATTTAAAAACTTTATCTGCGAAGTTTTGTAAACAAATAACTATCGATCACGGAGTTCATGTTCAGCCAATCAATGTTTGTCTTACGAAAGTGAAACATCCGGCTGAATGAATCAAAAATAAATAGAAATGTAGTAAATGTAGCCTTAAATTCAAAAAATTATTTTCAAGTTCTCAGCATTTGCAACTTTTATAACATTGATTCTAAAAATATTAAATTTCTAAAGTATTGTAAGCTTAAGATTTGTTTTTATTATTATGACCCCATGAAGTCAAAATATTTTTTAAAAAAAGCGAATTATATCCATGCGAACTATATAATAGAATTAACAGTAGGACTCTCGTCAAATTAGTGGCCTCCATGATAAATCTAGAAATAGATTTAGATCGAGATTCTAGAACTATTCTGGAACACACATATTGATATAATCTATATCGCTAACTTTAAATTATACCCAGGAGAGTGACGGGATCTTACTTACGTTCTGTAATGTGTTAACCTATAAAAACCCAAGTATTTTTAGAAATTCAACAGTTTATGTGTATCCCATAGAATTTACAAGGAAACGCCATAGTTAACACCCAAACAGGAAGTAGAAATCTAAATGGAGTTGAGATTATAAACATTAGGTGGTATTGAGATTATATTTTTTCGTTGTGTCGATGTTTAAAGAGAAAATGGTGGTGTTAGGGGTTAATACATTGGACGGTGTTGAGATTATAAAAATTAGGTGGTATTGAGATTATATTAATTCGTTGTGTTGATGTTTACAAACAAAATGGTGGTGTTAATAAAGAGTTAATAAATTGGGCGGTGTTGAGATTATAAAAATTAGGTGGTATTGAGATTATATTAATTCGTTGTGTTGATGTTTACAAACAAAATGGTGGTGTTAATAAAGAGTTAATCAATTGGGCGGTGTTGAGATTATAAAAATTAGGTGGTATTGAGATTATATTAATTCGTTGTGTTGATGTTTACAAACAAAATGGTGGTGTTAATAAAGAGTTAATAAATTGGGCGGTGTTGAGATTATAAAAATTGAATGGACGTTGAGGCTAGAATCAACAAGGAAGAAATTCTTTTAGCTCGCTGAATGAGGCCTTGGATAAGAAATTAAAACCAGAGCAGGCAGGTTTTCGCCTAAACCTGTCATGTACTGACAACATAGTCACTATGCGCGTACTTATTCAAGTCCATCGAGCGGAAATCACATCTCAATATGACCTTAGTCAGTTTTTGGAAGGCATTTCAAAGTGTGGACAGAGGTGTCATTTGGAAGTTGATAAATCACTATGGGATCCCTCCAAAATGTATCAACTTCATCCAACAGCTCGATGTAGACTCCAACTGCCAGATCATCCACATCAGGTCGACTAACCCTATTATAGAGAACATCTGAGTACGGCAAGACTGAATGCTTTCGTCAATGCTCTTTTTGATAGTGAAGGGGGTGAATGGGGGTGAATGTTGTTTGTACTTGGTACCCTGTTCCGTTCGTCCTTGTTCAGTCCTCGTACTGTGAGTGATAGCAGTGTGTTTTGTACTCGTTTATGTAAGGGTATATAAGGTGTGTGAAAATGTGTGTGATTGCCTCAGTTTCGTTCAGATCTCACCCAAGGTTAGTATAGTTTAGGTCTGTACTAGCCACTGTGTCCTAGTTTTTGTACCAGCGTGTGTAGGCCTATTTTGTGTTTAGAATAGACTGTGTTAGTTGTAGATAGTTCAAATATCACTAAATTATTTTAGTGTTGACGAGCCTTTGTTTTATTGAATCTTGTGTTTTGTAACCCGTTTGTGGTTGTTTGTCTTATATGTTGAGCTACGCATCGGATCACCCGTAAACGCGTGTCCGTGTTTTCACAAAGCATGTCCGTGTATTTATAAGGCGTGTCCGTGTGTTCACAAGGCGTGTCCGTGTATTTATAAGGCGTGTCCGTGTGTTCACAAGGCGTGTCCGTGTGTTCACAAGGCGTGTCTGTGTGTTCAAGAGGAGTGTCCGTGTGTTCACAAGGCGTGTCCGTGTGTTCACAAGGCGTGTCCGTGTGTTCACACACAAGACGTGTCCGTGTGTTAACAACAGTCAATAACTGGATCAAGCTCAAACAAAAAAAACTGGAATTCAGTAAACCCTCACTAAACAACTGACGGGTTTAGATTTTGCGGACGACATCAGCCTTCTCTAACATCGACAAAAATGTCAGTCCACGCTAAGCAAACTGAGTGAACAGGTACTTAAGACAGGCATGAAGATCAACTGGAAAAAAACAAAGGTGATGAGAATCAACAATATACGGGAGCTCCCACTAAGGATACAAGAAACGGCTATACCTGAGGTGGATCGCTTCACATATCTAAGAAGTATAGTAATCACGGATGGGGAGCAGATGGGGACATCAATAGCCGCATCAGAAATGTAAGGTACGCATTCAACGCCCTCCACACAACCGAGACCTTGAGAGCACTGTCTAAGATTTCCACAATACGAGTGTTTGTTCAACAACAATGTGAAATCTGTTCCCTTCTATGGTTCTGAGACGTGGAGATTCAACACAAGCTTATAACAACAAACTTCAGACTTTCATTAATGGATGCCTTCGCCGCATATTGAAAAGCAATTGGGCCTGAAAAAGTTACCATTTCCGAACTGTGGCGAAAAACTGGGTGTGAGGGTGGGGGTTAAGAACATCCACCAGTGTGAGGGTGGTGGTTGAAGAGGGCCGATGCTCTACCAAATGTAATGCATGGTTGTAGAAAGTTTGTATTATATATATATATATATATATATATATATATATATATATATATATATATATATATATATATATATATATATATATATATATTATCTACGGGGAATATATATATACGGGGAATATATATATATATATATATATATATATATATATATATATATATATATATATATATATATATATATATATATTATCTACGGGGAACGCCTTTCTTACGTACGCCTTGTACAGTAATGTGAAATCTTTACAAGTCCAATTCAAGATATTCTATAATGTTTCGTTATTCAACACAAATCAATCTCCTACTCCTACCCTAACTACGTCCTAAGATCTAACTGTCTACTAACACTATCTAACGACAACTACACTTCCAAGACAAACTCTAACACTACATTTATTTTCAACTTCTACGTCTTTCCCCAGCTCTACCTTTGTCTAAGTGCTACCTACCTCTACATATCTCTGACCGTTCTCTACCGCTACCTATCTCTAACTGCTGACCCACGCCTCACTGGTCATCTGACCTTCTCACGTGACTGGTCAGCTCCTCTATATCTATTTGTCTACCTAACTACGCTAGGCTCTGTTTCGGCTATCTTCTACTTGACCTCTATAACCTAAACTTGCATCATCACACTGGGCAAGGCCCTGT
Source organism: Physella acuta (assembly GCF_028476545.2). NCBI lineage: Eukaryota > Metazoa > Mollusca > Gastropoda > Physidae > Physella > Physella acuta. The sequence continues at coordinate 2,168,840 of NW_026731610.1, read as the reverse complement.
TTTCAAAGAAATTCAAAAGCGCAAACAGCGATGGATTGGACACACCAGGCGTAAACCAACTAGCAACATCACCAGACATGCTCTAGATTAGAATCCCCAAGGAAAGAGGAAAGAAGGTTGGCCAAAACAAACTTGAAAAATGTCAGCTTTAGGAGAAGCAGAAGCAGCCTGAATGTCGTGGACACAACGTGAAGGGTTCGACCAGAACTGAGTACTATGGAGAGGTGTGGTAGCGTTCCCATGCTCCACAAGAGGCCTACTGGAATGATGATGATGCTGATGCTGGTGATGATATATATATATATATATATATATATATATATATATATATATATATATATATATATATATATATATATATATATATATATATATATATAAATATGGGAGGCACAAAATTATAAGTTCACATGAGCACCGGAATGAGTCGGTACGCCCCTGCGCTAAGAAGGCGAGATTGATTGACAAAAACAATATTAATGGAACCCTACTGGTCAGATTCGTTTTTGTACATTAGGTATATTCATAAATTATAATAACAGTTTACAACAACTAAACTAATATAAAGTGCAAAAGTACTGCAACAAATCAGATGAAAATGAAAATACATGACGTAATACAATCTGACCCCCCCCCCCCCCCTAATCACACATTGTTACAAAATGACAAAATAACTGTTTTTTAAAACAGGTAATAAATAACAGGTAATACAAAACAGGTAATAGATAACAGGTAATACAAAACAGGTAATAAATAACAGGTAATACAAAACAGGTAATAAAAAACACGTAATACAAAACAGGTAATAGAAAAAGATAATACAAAACAGGTAATAAATAACAGGTAATACAAAACAGGTAATAAATAACAGGTAATACAAAACAGGTAACAAATAACAGCTTATACAATATAGGTAATAAATAACAGATAATACAAAACAGGTAATAAATAACAGGTAATACAAAACAAGTAATAAATAAAGGTAATACAAAACAGGTAATAAATAACAGGTAATACAAAACAGGTAATAGAATCAGATAATACAAAACAGGTAATAAATAACAGGTAATACAAAACAGGTAATACAAAACAGGTAATAGAAAACAGGTAATACAAAACAGGTAATACAAAACAGGTAATACAAAACAGGTAATACAAAACAGGTAATAAAAAACAGATAATACAAAACAGGTAATACAAAACAGGTAATAAACAACAGGTAATACAAAACAGGTAATAAATAACAGGTAATTCAAAACAGGTAATAAATAAAAGGTAATACAAAACAGGTAATAAATAACAGATAATACAAAACAGGTAATACAAAACAGGTAATAAATAACAGGTAATACAAAACAGGTAATCAATAACAGGTAATTCAAAACAGATAATACAAAACAGATAATAATTAACAGGTAATACAAAACAGGTAATAAATAACAGCTAATAAAGAGCAGGTAATACAAAACAGGTAATAAAAAACAGGTAATACAAAATAGGTAATACAAAACAGGTAATAAAGAACAGGTAATACAAAACAGGTAATATAAAACAGGTAATAAATAACAGGTAATACAAAACAGGTAATACAAAACAGGTAATAAATAACAGGTAATACAAAACAGGTAATCAATAACAGGTAATTCAAAACAGATAATACAAAACAGATAATAATTAACAGGTAATACAAAACAGGTAATAAATAACAGCTAATAAAGAGCAGGTAATACAAAACAGGTAATAAATAACAGGTAATACAAAACAGGTAATACAAAACAGGTAATAGAAAACAGGTAATACAAAACAGGTAATACAAAACAGGTAATACAAAACAGGTAATACAAAACAGGTAATAAATAACAGATAATACAAAACAGGTAATACAAAACAGGTAATAAATAACAGGTAATACAAAACAGGTAATAAATAACAGGTAATTCAAAACAGGTAATAAATAAAAGGTAATACAAAACAGGTAATAAATAACAGATAATACAAAACAGGTAATACAAAACAGGTAATAAATAACAGGTAATACAAAACAGGTAATCAATAACAGGTAATTCAAAATAGATAATACAAAACAGATAATAATTAACAGGTAATACAAAACAGGTAATAAATAACAGCTAATAAAGAGCAGGTAATACAAAACAGGTAATAAAAAACAGGTAATACAAAATAGGTAATACAAAACAGGTAATAAAGAACAGGTAATACAAAACAGGTAATATAAAACAGGTAATAAATAACAGGTAATACAAAACAGGTAATACAAAACAGGTAATAAATAACAGGTAATACAAAACAGGTAATAGAAACAGATAATCAAAACAGGTAATAAATAACAGGTAATACAAAACAGGTAATACAAAACAGGTAATACAAAACAGGTAATACAAAACAGGTAATAAATAACAGGTAATACAAAACAGATAATACAAAACAGATAATAATTAACAGGTAATACAAAACAGGTAATAAATAACAGCTAATAAAGAGCAGGTAATACAAAACAGGTAATAAAAAACAGGTAATACAAAATAGGTAATACAAAACAGGTAATAAAGAACAGGTAATACAAAACAGGTAATATAAAACAGGTAATAAATAACAGGTAATACAAAACAGGTAATACAAAACAGGTAATAAATAACAGGTAATACAAAACAGGTAATAGAAACAGATAATCAAAACAGGTAATAAATAACAGGTAATACAAAACAGGTAATACAAAACAGGTAATACAAAACAGGTAATACAAAACAGGTAATAAATAACAGGTAATACAAAACAGGTTATACAAAATAGGTAATACAAAAAAGGTAATAAATAACAGGTAATACAAAACATGTAATAAATAACAGCTAATAAAGAACAGGTAATACAAAACAGGTAATAAAAATCAGGCAATACAAAATAGGTAATACAAAACAGGTAATAAAGAATAGGTAATACAAAACAGGTAATAAAAAAAGGTAATAAATAACAGGTAATACAAAACAGGTAATAAATAACAGGTAATACAAAACAGGTAATAAATAACAGGTAATACAAAACAGGTAATAGAAACAGGTAATACAAAACAGGTAATAAATAACAGGTAATACAAAACTGGTAATAAATAACAGGTAATACAAAAGAGATAATACAAAATAGGTAATACAAAAAAGGTAATAAATAACAGGTAATACAAAACAGTAATAAATATAATAAATAACAGATAATACAAAACAGATGATATAAAACAGGTCATAAATAACAGGTAATACAAAACAGGTAATAAATAACAGGTAATACAAAACAGGTAATACAAAGCAGATAATAAATAACAGGTCATACAAAACAGGTAATAAATGACAGTTAATTCAAAACAGATAATACAAAACAGATAATAATTAACAGGTAATACAAAACAGTTAATAAATAACAGCTAATAAAGAACAGGTAATACAAAATAGGTAATTCAAAACAGGTAATAAAGAACAGGTAATACAAAACTGGTAATATAAAACAGGTAATAAATAACAGATAATACAAAACAGGTAATAAATAAACGGTAATACAAAACAGGTAATAAATAACTGGTAATACAAAACAGGTAATATAAAACAGGTAATAAGTAACAGGTAATACAAAACAGGTAATACAAAACAGGTAATACAAAACAGATAATAAATAACAGGTAATACAAAACAGGTAATATAAAACAGGTAATAAATAACAGGTAATACAAAACAGGTAATACAAAACAGGTAATAAACAACAGGTAATATAAAACAGGTAATAAATAACAGGTAATACAAAACAGGTAATACAAAACAGATAATAAATAACAGGTAATACAAAACAGGTAATAAATGACAGTTAATTCAAAACAGATAATACAAAACAGATAATAATTAACAGGTAATACATAACAGTTAATAAATAACAGCTAATAAAGAACAGGTAATACAAAATAGGTAATTCAAAACAGGTAATAAAGAACAGGTAATACAAAATTGGTAATATAAAACAGGTAATAAATAACAGATAATACAAAACAGGTAATAAATAAACGGTAATACAAAACAGGTAATAAATAACTGGTAATACAAAACAGGTAATATAAAACAGGTAATATGTAACAGGTAATACAAAACAGGTAATACAAAACAGGTAATACAAAACAGGTAATACAAAACAGGTAATAAATAACAGGTAATACAAAACAGGTAATATAAAACAGGTAATAAATAACAGGTAATACAAAACAGGTAATACAAAACAGGTAATAAACAACAGGTAATACAAAACAGGTAATAAATAAAAGGTAATGCAAAACAGGTAATAAATAACAGATAATACAAAACAGTTAATAAATAAAAGGTAATACAAAACAGGTTATACAAAATAGGTAATAAAAACAGGTAATAAATAACAGGTAATACAAAACAGGTAATACAAAACAGGTAATACAAAACAGGTAATACAAAACAGGTAATACAAAACAGGTAATACAAAATAGGTAATACAAAACATGTAATAAATAACAGGTAAAACAAAACAGGTAATACAAAACAGGTAATACAAAACAGGTAATAGATAACAGGTAATACAAAACAGGTAATAAATAACAGGTAATACAAAACAGGTAATAAATAACAGGTAATACAAAACAGGTAATACAAAACAGGTAATAAATAACAGGTAATACAAAACAGGTAATAAATAACATGTAATACAAAAGAGGTAATACAAAATAGGTAATACAAAACAGGTAATAAATAACCGGTAATACAATACAGGTATAAATAACAGGTAATAAAAAGCAGGTTATAAAAAACGGCTAATTAAAGCAGATAATAAAAAACAGATAATAAAAAACAAGAAATAAAAAACAGGTAATAAAAACAGGAATTAAAAACAGGTAATACAAAACAGGAAATAAAAAACTGGTAATAAAAAGCACAAAATAAGAAAAAACGTTTCAACAATTTAATCAATATAATTATACTCCAGCTCAATTATTTTTTTACAAACAAATAACTTTTGCATTACCCTGTGTGTGTCACCAGGTATTTAAGAAAATTCCTACGTAAAATAATGAGCTTCGGCGTTTGTAAGTTGAACATGTAAAAAATTAATTTAATTTAACTTACGAAAACATATAGTGTTACAAACTTAAAGAACGAATCATTAATTATTTTAACTTAACAAAACTATATACGTTTGTTGAAGATTAAAGTAATCTTTTGTTTTAGCTTAACTTTAAAGATAATTATATAAGTAATTACATATTATTTAAAAATCTTTAAGTTGCTCATAAAGACACCATTATCTCTGAGAAAAAACTATAAATAAAAACAAAATATGTTTTATTATGCTATTAACCAAGATTATGTTTGGAGTTGAAGAAATGGACAAAATATTTGGGAAAAACTTATTTTTAATGATAAAATAATTTAAAAATAATAAAAAACATTATCTAACATTAAACATGAGCTTTTAGTCATTCTATCTTATGATGCCACAGAGATGTCTAGTTCATATATTTAATCGGTCACACCCAACTGGACATCGGTCAGTAGGATTGGAGTCTAAGACATGAAGAAAGCCACGGTACCAAAGGCCAGAACCACTGAGCTCAACTCCAGCAGAAGATCTGTGGTGAAATACAAACATATTAATGTTGTTTTGCATTAACGGTGAAAAACGGCAGTTGTGACAAATTACATTGAACCAACCATGTAGTGACAATATCTACACTTATACAATCCGGGTTGTGACAAAATCTACGCTTATATAATCCAGGTTGTGACAAGATCTGCCCTTATACAATTAAGGTTGTGACAAGATCTGCCCTTATACAATTAAGGTTGTGACAAGATCTGCCCTTATACAATTAAGGTTGTGACAAGATCTGCACTTATACAATCCAGCATGGTCGAGTCGGTAAAGTTCATGGTTGTTAAACCGAAAAGGTTGTTCTTGGTTGGACAAAGGCTATGGAAGCAAATCCAAAAAGAAAAGCAGGCTGAAATCGGAGTCAACGGTCTCTATGGCGCATAACCAGTTGACACGCATCCTTAATTGTGTTGAGGGGAATCCCCCCTACAATTAAGAACGAAGAAGAGAAGAAGAAGACAAACCAGCCCTAATTTTTTCTATAATAAAAATAAGAAATCAACGTTTGGTTATGGAGGCTTAGTGGTATCAAATTGGACAGCTTACTTGTCAGCCTGCGTGCGGATCTGTTAGTAGACCTGTGATTGGGTCGAGTTATGTGGCCGCGGTCTGAAAATATCAACACAGTTTATCAGCGTGTGCTATAAGCCTTTACAAGCGAACACATGTGCAATTTCCGGCCGGCTAGAACTGTTGTCATTTAAATGTAAACAAAATTAGTACTTCATTTCTTAGATCTTAAACATTGGGGCGCTTTTTCTGCACACTATATCCTAGACACCACAACGTGTTTTTGTTTTTTAAATATTGTCTCTTAGTATTAGTGTTTCTTCCAGACTTTTTTCTCCGGGATTTGGGAGGGGGCGGGGGCGGTCAACATTTTTCGGGGGGGGGGGGACACACTAGTAAAACTGTATGTTTACTATATCAATTCCATCTCGTTCGGGGAGGGGGGGAGGGGGGGTAGAAGAGATGCGTGGAAGAAACTCTGCTTAGTAACCTATCAGTTAAAATATTAAGCAGGCATGGTTTTTTTTTGTATGTAGAACGTTGGGAATTCCAAACATATTTAATATACAATACAGAGGCCGACTCTTTATTGCTATAGTTATCATTTTCATCATCTTAACCCTTAAATAAATGCATTGCAAAGCAAATTGATTGATGTCTATATTTGTTTTCCCAGATTACCATGATATACTATGACTATGATACACTATAATATATATATATATATGATATACTATAAATATACTATGATTACTATGACATAATGAGTTAGTTTACCAATTAGGTCCTTGACGAACAGCGTATCATTAGCTCTGTATGGGAACCATCTTTGCTGTCTGAAAGTTCGTCCATCGTAAATAAAGCGTATTGTCATCGTGGTCTTTCTAAACAGCCTTGCGGGTATATACGCATACCAAAGTTTGGGTTCTCCGTCGTCGCAGTAGCAGCCATCTTGGTACCTCGGATTACCTTCCCATTTTTGGCAGCTATTTGGCGGGAACATTCGATAATTAAACATGCAAGCCTGAAGAGAAAAAAACATATTCGTAAGTCAATGTGCTTATGTGGGAAGTTTGTAACAGTAAACAATGATTGACGATTGTAACAGTAGACGCAGATTGTAAAAGTAGACTAGGATTGAAATGTGTAACAGTAGACAATGACTGAAGATTGAAACCGTAGGCAAGGACTGAAGACAGTAACAGTAGACAATGATTGAAGATTGTATAAGTAGATAATGATTGAAGATTGTAAAAGAAGACAATGATTGAAGATTGTAAAACAAGACAATGGTTGAAGATTGTAACAGTAGAAAAGGAATAAACACTGTCACATGAGACAATGATTGAAGATTGACACAGTAGACAATGATTGCCGTGTAGTACAGCACTCATGGATTGAAGATTGTCACATTAGACAATGATTGCCGTGTAACACAGCTGTAATGGATTGAAGATTGTCACATTAGACAATGATTGCCGTGTAACACAGCTGTAATGGATTGAAGATTGTCTAAGTAGACAATGATTGCCGTGTAGTACAGCAGTCATGGATTGAAGATTGAAGATTGTCACATTGGTGTCCGGTCAAAAACCCCCTGGACAAAAACCCCCTGGACATAAACCCCCCGACATAAACAGCAGTAGACAATGATTGCCGTGTAGAACAGCAGTAATGGATTGAAGATTGTCACATTAGACAATGATTGCCGTGTACCACAGAAGTCGTGGATTGAAGATTGACACAGTAGACAATGATTGCCGTGTAGTACAGAAGTCATGGATTGAAGATTGACACAGTAGACAATGATTGCCGTGTAACACAGCTGTAATGGATTGAAGATTGTCTAAGTAGACAATGATTGCCGTGTAGTACAGAAGTCAAGGATTGAAGATTGTCCAAGTAGACAATGAGGTGCTAGAGTTTTAATACTTGTACTCCTGTAAACTACTAGAGATAAAAGTACGTAGTTCCCCTTCCAAACCTGTCGGTCTATGGGGCAAGGGAAGTAGAGTTCACCTGTTTCTGTGACCTCGGCATATGAAGAGATAGTGTGGTCAGCACTATGCCCAGTCGCCTTTACTTTCCCTAATGTGAGTTAGGTACCTATCAGAGCTGTGTGGACTCAGGGACGGTGTACTAACGAGGTATTTTTTTCTGAGCTTGTTCGATAATAGAATAAATTTTAACATCTTATGTATTTTAACCAAAATCTATTGAAAAAAAATTTGAAAAGCAGAATACTAACCACGGTGTAGGAATCATGATCGGAATAGTTGGTGCAGTCATAATTTTTGTAGGAAGAATCTAAATCAAGCGCACAAGCCATGGCAAAAAAGACTGCCTCATCCAATACGTACAACGTGTCCTGTGGTATATGCATACGTCCATAGATAATGAGTGGGTCCCTCCCCCACACCACACACCCTGTACAGCGGGGTAGGTACCCATCTAACGTGGCAATAATTCCATGATCTCGTTGGAATTCAAGCGAGTTCACATTGCCCCTGCTTTCTTGAATTAAAATGTAGATATTAAAAAAATACAATTAAAACGACAAATCACAAAAAAAAAACCAGCATCCATACGATGTAAATTATTCACATAGTGTGAGAGATACAGAGGCGTAGCAACGGACGGGGGGGAGGAGGGGGGTACATGTCTTCGGGGACGCCAAAATAAGCCCATTTTAGCTGCTATTTTATATGGGGGTGGGGCGCCAAATTGAAAGTTTGTCCCCGGACGCCGGGAGGGGTCGCTACGCCTCTGGAGATATATATGGGAATTAATGTATACACACTGTGTTTATGATTATGGAAAAACAAATTTGAGCTATGCACATTTTTGTTTGTAATTTCTCGTGTACAGAGTATAGAGAAAGTACTGTAATGGGTAGACGGCGTGACCTAGCGGTAGACAGATAGACATCTAGAGACGTTCGAATTCAAATGAAGGAAACTAAGTCCACCCAGCTTTGATGGGTACCTAGCAAAAACGGCTGGGTATAGTGCCTGTCACATTATCCCTTCACATACCAAGGTCTCTGAAGCAGCTGAACTCTACTTCATCTGCCCCGTGTTTCTTAGCCACGAACGGGAAAATGACGTTGACGATTGTAGTCGTAGAAAAAAGCAAATCATAAATTTTCACCGTTTTACAACAAATCATAAATTTTCACCGTTTTACAACAAATCATCAATTTTCAGTTTTACAACAAATCATCAATTTTCATCGTTTTACATTAAATCATCAATTTTCATCGTTTTACAACAAATCATCAATTTTCATCGTTTTACAACAAATCATCAATTTTTACCGTTTTACATCAAATCATCAATTTTCACCGTTTTACCTCCCCCCCCCCCCCCCCCACTATATCGTTACCGATTATATAGTATGCAGTGTACTCGAGCAAAAATATAAATATTTTTTTTGGACAAATTAAATTGTGAATTTCTATAACCTTCTGGAGCCGGGAAAACCTAATGTATCATATCGTCCCATCTTAGAGAGTTTCTTCCAGGCTTCTCTCCGCCTCTCACCGTGAAAGTCTACGGCCCTCACCCAGAACGAAATGGAATTTATATAAAAAACATATTTTTACCAGTGTCCACTCCCCTTCCCCCCAAAAATTTAGTCACCCCCCCCCCCCTGAAAATACCAAGTGCCTCCCCAGAGAAAAAAAGTCTGGGAGAAACAGTAATCTTAGAGCGGATCAAATTCCTAAATAGAGGCATTACTATACTGGTGTAATAAACAAAAGTCTAAAAATATTGAGGTCATTCCTTTGATTCTTATAGCTATAATAATTTACTTTCGCTATGTTTATTAAAAAAACCAACAGTCATACTATATGTTTTAAAAAGACTATATTGGGTAGGATTTTAATTTACCTGCATGGATAAACATTGAACTCAGAATCCAGGCAATGAACAGCATTCTTCCGACTCTGATTGGTGACTTGCTGTAAAGCAGACTTGTGAAAAAATTGCTGCAATTTTTTTTAAAATTAGCATCGTTCATGTGTACGTGTGCTTGTGAGAGTAGGCTACTTAGAGCGGGACTGGCTGTGTCTAAGATGCGCGAGAAATTTAAAAAAATGGGTCGTCCCCATTTCCAGATCGTAGTGTATTTTCCCGATCAGAGCTTGGGGACTGAACCTATAGAGCAGGGGTCTCCAAACTTTTTAGACCGAGTGCCACATTAACTATCAAATTTCAGTTTGGGGGCCAGTTTCTTCCAGGCATGTCTTTGATTTCTCTGGGCAAAGTTCCTCAACCATCACCAACAACAATTTTTCCTTAGACAAAAAGATCTCCGCGGGCCGGATGAGAGGACTTCGCGGGCCGCATTCGACCCGCGGGCCGTAGTTTGGAGACCTCTGCTATAGAGAAAAACAAGCAATAATAACAATAAATCGGGAGTGATCTCCCCTAAACTTTCTCGAATGTTCTTATGTAACACTATTGGGGATGGCAACTCGGTATATAGACAATATTTTAAATCCATTTTTAATTACTTAAACTTTTAAAAATAGAATAGAATCTCGTAAAAAGAATCGCGCACCACGTGAACGCCAAACTAAATGTGTAGAATAGTGCGGAATATTAGTACTTTATAAATTCACATGCGTTTTTTTAAAGATATCAAAAATAGAGTAAATTACTACTTACGGTCAAACAGAAATTGTTCAAAATTTGAAAGAAGGCAGAGAATTAGATCGTTTACTTATACGTAAAATTTCATTCATCTATCTGAAATAGTACTCAAGTTAGCGGCTTTCGAAAAATTGAAAGTAGAAAAAGTACACATTTGATATAATACTTATATACAAAAGTTCATTAACCTAGCTGTAACGGTATTCAAGGTATCGTGCTTACACACACACACACACACACGGACACACACACACACACAGACATACGGACAAGATTGCAAAATTATGTTTTTCCGTATCAGTGAGGGGTAAAACGTCGAGATTTGTAAAAATCTCGATTTTTTTTGCACGATTACAATACTTTCTTTATACTTCGTATATACGAGAAAGTAAAAAACCAGCCTGCTCCTATAGTCCAGAAGGTTCTTTATCCTTGCTAGTTGAAAATGATCGGACCAAGTGAGGTTGTGATCTATAATCAATCCTAGGCATTTGTAACTGTTAACCTGTTCAATGTTTGTATTGTCAATAGTAATGCATAATGAGGTAGATGGAAGACGAAGGTGTTTCTGATGAGTCGTAATAATCATTGACTTGGTTTTATCGGGGTGAAGTTTAATTTTGTTAAATTTTGTCAAAGTAGCAAGCAATACTTTCTCTATACTTCGTGTATGAGAAAGTGAAAAGGCAAAAGCAATTTGGTTTTCACGTGGAAAAGGCGACATAAACAATGGCATTCGATAGGCTAGCATAAATTTTATTATACACAATGTAATCGAAATTACAGTACTAAGTCATGTGGTTTAAAATAGCATTACGTTATTTAAAAACTTTATCTGCAAAGTTTTGTAAACAAATAACTATCGATCACGGAGTTCATGTTCAGCCAATCAATGTTTGTCTTACGAAAGTGAAACATCCGGCTGAATGAATTAAAAATAAATAGAAATGTAGTAAATGTAGCCTTAAATTCAAAAAAATTATTTTCAAGTTCTCAGCATTTGCAACTTTTATAACATTGATTCTAAAAATATTAAATTTCTAAAGTATTGTAAGCTTAAGATTTGTTTTTATTATTATGACCCCATGAAGTCAAAATATTTTTTAAAAAAAGCGAATTATATCCATGCGAACTATATAATAGAATTAACAGAAGGACTCTCGTCAACTTAGTGGCCTCTATGATAAATCTAGAAATAGATTTAGATCGAGATTCTAGAACTATTTTGGAACTTACATATTGATATAATCTATATCGCTAACTTTAAATTATACCCAGGAGAGTAACGGGATCTGACTTACGTTCTGTATTGTGTTAACCTATACAAATCCAAGTATTTTTAGAAATTCAACAGTTTATGTGTATCCTATAGAATTTACAAGGAAACGCCATAGTTAACACCCAAACAGGAAGTAGAAATACTTGTACCAAAATGACCTCATCAAATTGTCCTCTAGAGTTCATCTTTGAGCATTTTAAAATCTAAATGGAGTTGAGATTATAAAAATTAGGTGGTATTGAGATTATATTTTTTCGTTGTGTTGATGTTTAAAAACAAAATGGTGGTGTTAATAGAGAGTTAATAAATTGGGCGGTGTTGAGATTATAAAAATTGCATAGTGTTGAGATTATAAAAATGGCAGAGTGGTGAGATTATAAAAATTGAAATGGACGTTAAGGCTAATATCAACAAGGAAGAAATTCTTTTAGCTCGCTGAAGGAGGCATTGGACAAGAAATTAAGACCAGAGTAGGCAGGTTTTCGTGTCATGTACTGACAACATAGCCACTATGCGCATACTTATTCAAGTCAACTGAGAGGAAATCATCTCTCAATTTCGCCTTTGTCAATTTCATGAAGGCTTTTGTTACTGTGGACAGAGACTGAGGCGTAGCGACCCTTCCCGGTGCCCGGGGACATACTTTTAGATTTGCACCTTTGTGTTCACAAAGCGTGTCCGTGTGATCACAAGGCGTGTCCGTGTGTTTATAAGGCGTGTCTGTGTGTTCAAGAGGAGTGTCCGTGTGTTCAGAAGGCGTGTCCGTGTGTTTATAAGGCGTGTCTGTGTGTTCAAGAGGAGTGTCCATGTGTTCACAAGGCGTGTCCGTGTGTTCACAAAGCGTGTCCGTGTGTTCACAAAGCGTGTCCGTGTGTTCACAAAGCGTGTCCGTGTTCTCAAGGCGTGTCCATGTGTTCACAACAGTCAATGACTCGATCAAGCTCCGACAAAAAAAACCCTGGAATTCAGTAAACCCTCACTAAACAACTGACGGGTTTAGATTTTGCGGATGACATCAACCTCATCTAACATCGACAAAAATATCAGTCCACGCTAAGCAAACTCAGCGAACAGGTACTTAAGACAGGCATGAAGATCAACTGGAAAAAACCCAAAGGTGATGAGAATCAACAATATACGGGAGCTCCCACATAGGCTATCTCTGAGGTGGATCGCTTCACATATCTTAGAAGTATAATAATCAGGGATGGGGAGCAGATGGGGACATCAAAAGCCTCCACACAACCGACACGTCGAGAACTCTGTTTACAATTTCTAAAATACGAGTGTTTGTTCAACAACAATATGAAATCTATTCCCCTCTATGGTTCTGAGAAGTGGAGATTCAACACAAACTAATAACAAACTTTAGACTTTCATTAATGGATGCCTTCGCCGCATATTGAAAAACAAGTGGGCCTGAAAAAGTTACCATTTCCGAACTGTGGCGAAAAACTGGGTGTGAGGGTGGGGTTTAAGAACATCCACCAGTGTGAGGGTGGTGGTTGAAGAGGGCCGATGCTCTACCAAATGTAATGCAGGGTTGTAGAAAGTTTGTATTATATATATATATATATATATATATATATATATATATATATATATATATATATATATATATATATATATATATATATATATATATATACTAGCCGTCCCGGCCAGGCCCTGCTCTGGCTTCTATAATAAAACCTTTCTGTTAAAGACCATTACCTGTGTGTTTAGTAATCATTCTATACCCGGCATTGCCCACCCAAACCACAACCAACCAAAATCAAAACAACAAAACGCAAACATAACGCTAACACAATTACAAATACAAACGAAAACAAAAACCTAACAACAAACCCAACCACAACCACAAACACCAATACAAACACAAAGAAAAAATAAACAAAAAAGCAAACGAAAACAAAAACCTAACAACAAACCTAAACACAAACACCAATACCAACACAAAAAAACAACGAAAAAGCAAATGAAAACAAACCAAATCCAAACGCAAAACCAACCAAAAACACAAATACAAACCCAAAGAAAAAAACACAAACAAAAACGAAAAAAAGAAAGAACAAAAACGAACCAAATCAAAACGCAACCACTAACGCAAACCTACCTAAACACAAAAAAGCACTAACGCGAACATAAACGCCCGGGACAGAATCGCCTGTTTTAGCTTAATAAACGACTATAGTACCCCAACTTATTCATAGTTTTTGCACTCACTTAAACGAACGCGCCTGTTTCAATTTAATGAACAATTATAATACTCCAAGCTTATCCGTAAAATACCTACAACATTTACACTTGATCAATCCACGCTAATTATGTAATTATTTTTTTCCCAACACCAAAACAAAGTAATGAAAAGTAAATGCTTTTCCACTAATGCAATGGTTTTATAAAGGGAAGTAATTGTGTTTTCCTAATTTATCAAAGGGAAGTAAACGCTATAGGACTAAATAAAGACATAATTAGATATTTTGTAAAAGATGATATTTTTTAAAAATTGTGTTTAATGAACATGCCGACAATTATTACTTTCAGTTTGAAAAATGAAAATTATTTCCCAACACTTTCAATGGTAATTTTTTAACTCATAAATTTAGACAAATGCGCACGGTAATATTCTAACACTAATACAGAACTGAGCTTTATATATTAGATATATATATATATATATATATATATACATATATATATATATATATATATATATATATATATATATACATTATCTACGGGCAACGCCTTTCTTACGTACGCCTGGTACAGTGTAGTGAAATCTTTACAAGTCCAATTCAAGATATTCTATAATGTTTCGTTATTCAACACAAATCAATCTCCTACTCCTACCCTAACTACGTCCTAAGATCTAACTGTCTACTAACACTATCTAACGACAACTACACTTCCAATACAAACTCTAACACTACATTTATTTTCAACTTCTACTTCTTTCCCCAGCGCTATCTTTGTCTAAGTGCTACCTACCTCTACATATCTCTGACCGTTCTCTACCGCTACCTATCTCTAACTGCTGACCCACGCCTCACTGGTCATCTGACCGTCTCACGTGATCAGTCAGATCCTCTATATCTATTTGTCTACCTAACTACGCTAGGCTCTGTTTCGGCTATCTTCTACTTGACCTCAATAACCTAAACTGGGCAAGGCCCTGTTTTCAAAGAAATTCAAAAGCGCAAACAGCGATGGATTGGACACACCAGGCGTAAACCAACTAGCAACATCACCAGACATGCACTAGATTAGAATCCCCAAGGAAAGACGAAAGAAGGTTAGCCAAAACAAACTTGAAAAATGTCAGCTTTAGGAAAAGCAGAAGCAGCCTGAATGTCGTGGACACAACGTGAAGGGTTCGACCAGAACTGAGTACTATGGAGAGGTGTGGTAGCGTTCCCATGCTCCACAAGAGGCCTACTGGAATGATGATGATGCTGATGCTGGTGATGATATATATATATATATATATATATATATATATATATATATATATATAATATATATAAATATGGGAGGCACAAAATTATAAGTTCACATGAGCACCGGAATGAGTCGGTACGCCCCTGCGCTAAGTAGGCGAGATTGATTGACAAAAACAATATTAATGGACCCCAACTGGCCAGATTCGTTTGTGTACATTAGGTATATTCAAAAATTATAATAACAGTTTACAACAACTAAACTAATATAAAGTGCAAAAGTACTGCAACAAATCAGATGAAAATGAGAATACATGACGTAATACAATCTGACCCCCCCCCCCCTAATCACACATTGTTGCAAAATAACAAAATAACTGTTTTTGAAAACAGGTAATAAAGAACAGGTAATACAAAACAGGTAATAGATTACAGGTAATACAAAACAGGTAATAAATAACAGGTAATACAAAACAGGTAATAGAAACAGATAATACAAAACAGGTAATAAATAACAGGTAATACAAAACAGGTAATAAATAACAGGTAATACAAAACAAGTTATAAATAAAGGTAATACAAAACAGGTAATAAATAACAGGTAATACAAAACAGGTAATAGAATCAGATAATACAAAACAGGTAATAAATAACAGGTTATACAAAACAGGTAATAAATAACAGGTAATACAAAACAGGTAATACAAAATAGGTAATACAAAACAGGTACTAAATAATGGTAATACAAAACAGGTAATAAATAACAGGTAATACAAAACAGGTAATACAAAACAGATAATACAAAATTGGTAATAAATAACAGGTAATACAAAACAGATAATAAATAACAGGTAATACAAAACATTTAATACAAAACAGGTAATACAAAACAGGTAATACAAAACAGGTAATAAATAACAGGTAATACAAAACAGGTAATACAAAACAGGAAATAAATAACAGGTAATACAAAACAGGTAATAAATACAAGGTAATACAAAACAGGTAATTAAAAACAGATAATACAAAAACGATAATAATTAACAGGTAATACAAAACAGGTTATAAATAACAGCTAATAAAGAACAGGTAATACAAAACAGGTAATAAAAAACAGGCAATACAAAATAGGTAATACAAAACAGGTAATAAAGAACAGGTAATACAAAACAGGTAATATAAAACAGGTAATAAATAACAGGTAATACAAAACAGGTAATAAATAACAGGTAATACAAAACAGGTAATAAATAACAGGTAATACAAAGGAGGTAATATAAAACAGGTAATAAATAACAGGTAATACAAAACAGGTAATACAAAACAGGTAATACAAAACAGGTAATAAATAACAGGTAATACAAAACAGGTAATATAAAACAGGTAATACAAAACTTGTAATAAATAACAGGTAATACAAAACAGGTAATACAAAATAGGTAATACAAAACAGGTAATAAATAACAGGTAATACAAAACAGGTAATAAATAACAGATAATACAAAACAGGTAATACAAAACAGATAATAAATAACAGGTAATACAAAACAGGTAATAAATAATAGGTAATTCAAAACAGATAATACAAAAACGATAATAATTAACAGGTAATACAAAAGATGTAATAAAAAACAGCTAATAAAGAACAGGTAATACAAAACAGGTAATAAAAAACAGGCAATACAAAATAGGTAATACAAAACAGGTGATAAAGAACAGGTAATACAAAACAGGTAATATAAAACAGGTAATAAATAACAGGTAATACAAAACAGGTAATAAATAACAGGTAATACAAAACAGGTAATTAATAACAGGTAATACAAAATAGGTAATAGAAACAGATAATACAAAACAGGTAATAAATAACAGGTAATACAAAAGAGGTATTAAATAACAGGTAATACAAAACAGGTAATACAAAACAGGTAATACAAAACAGGTAATACAAAACTGGTAATAAATAGCAGGTAATACAAAAGAGGTAATACAAAATAGGTAATACAAAAAAGGTAATAAATAAAAAGGCAATACAAAACAGGTAATAAATAACAGATAATACAAAACAGGTGATACAAAACAGGTAATAAATAACAGGTAATACAAAACAGGTAATAAATAACAGGTATTACAAAACAGGTAATAAATAACAGGTATTACAAAACAGGTAATACAAAATAGGTAATACAAAACAGGTAATAACTAACAGGTAATACAAAACAAGTAATAAATAACAGATAATACAAAACAGGTAAAACAAAACAGATAATAAATAACAGGTAATACAAAACAGGTAATAAATAACAGGTATTTCAAAACAGATAATACAAAACAGATAATATTTAACAGGTAATAGAAAACAGGTAATAAATAACAGCTAATAAACAACAGGTAATAAAAAACATGTAATAAAAAACAGGTAATACAAAATAGGTAATTCAAAACAGGTAATAAAGAACAGGTAATACAAAACAGGTAATATAAAACAGGTAATAAATAACAGGTAATACAAAACAGGTAATAAATAACAGGTAATACAAAACAGGTAATAAATAACAGGTAATACAAAGGAGGTAATATAAAACAGGTAATAAATAACAGGTAATACAAAACAGGTAATACAAAACAGGTAATACAAAACAGGTAATAAATAACAGGTAATACAAAACAGGTAATACAAAACAGGTAATAAATAACAGGTAATACAAAACAGGTAATAAATAACAGGTAATACAAAAGAGGTAATACAAAATAGGTAATACAAAACAGGTAATAAATAACCGGTAATACAATACAGGTAATAAATAACAGGTAATAAAAAGCAGGTTATAAAAAACGGCTAATTAAAAACAGATAATAAAAAACAGATAATAAAAAACAAGAAATAAAAAACAGGTAATAAAAACAGGAATTAAAAACAGGTAATACAAAACAGGAAATAAAAAACTGGTAATAAAAAGCACAAAATAAGAAAAAACGTTTCAACAATTTAATCAATATAATTATACTCCAGCTCAATTATTTTTTTACAAACAAATAACTTTTGCATTACCCTGTGTGTGTCACCAGGTATTTAAGAAAATTCCTACGTAAAATAATGAGCTTCGGCGTTTGTAAGTTGAACATGTAAAAAATTAATTTAATTTAACTTACGAAAACATATAGTGTTACAAACTTAAAGAACGAATCATTAATTATTTTAACTTAACAAAACTATATACGTTTGTTGAAGATTAAAGTAATCTTTTGTTTTAGCTTAACTTTAAAGATAATTATATAAGTAATTACATATTATTTAAAAATCTTTAAGTTGCTCATAAAGACACCATTATCTCTGAGAAAAAACTATAAATAAAAACAAAATATGTTTTATTATGCTATTAACCAAGATTATGTTTGGAGTTGAAGAAATGGACAAAATATTTGGGAAAAACTTATTTTTAATGATAAAATAATTTAAAAATAATAAAAAACATTATCTAACATTAAACATGAGCTTTTAGTCATTCTATCTTATGATGCCACAGAGATGTCTAGTTCATATATTTAATCGGTCACACCCAACTGGACATCGGTCAGTAGGATTGGAGTCTAAGACATGAAGAAAGCCACGGTACCAAAGGCCAGAACCACTGAGCTCAACTCCAGCAGAAGATCTGTGGTGAAATACAAACATATTAATGTTGTTTTGCATTAACGGTGAAAAACGGCAGTTGTGACAAATTACATTGAACCAACAAGGTAGTGACAATATCTACGCTTATACAATCCGGGTTGTGACAAAATCTACGCTTATATAACTCAGGTTTTGACAAGATCTGTCCTTATACAATTAAGGTTGTGACAAGATCTGCCCTTATACAATTAAGGTTGTGACAAGATCTGCCCTTATACAATTAAGGTTGTGACAAGATCTGCACTTATACAATCCAGCATGGTCGAGTCGGTAAAGTTCATGGTTGTTAAACCGAAAAGGTTGTTCTTGGTTGGACAAAGGCTATGGAAGCAAATCCAAAAAGAAAAGCAGGCTGAAATTGGAGTCAACGGTCTCTATGGCGCATAACCAGTTGACACGTATCCTTAATTGTGTTGAGGGGAATCCCCCCTACAATTAAGAACGAAGAAGAGAAGAAGAAGACAAACCAGCCCTAATTTTTTCTATAATAAAAATAAGAAATCAACGTTTGGTTATGGAGGCTTAGTGGTATCAAATTGGACAGCTTACTTGTCAGCCTGCGTGCGGATCTGTTAGTAGACCTGTGATTGGGTCGAGTTATGTGGCCGCGGTCTGAAAATATCAACACAGTTTATCAGCGTGTGCTATAAGCCTTTACAAGCGAACACATGTGCAATTTCCGGCCGGCTAGAACTGTTGTCATTTAAATGTAAACAAAATTAGTACTTCATTTCTTAGATCTTAAACATTGGGGCGCTTTTTCTGCACACTATATCCTAGACACCACAACGTGTTTTTGTTTTTTAAATATTGTCTCTTAGTATTAGTGTTTCTTCCAGACTTTTTTCTCCGGGATTTGGGAGGGGGCGGGGGCGGTCAACATTTTTCGGGGGGGGGGGGGGGGGACACTAGTAAAACTGTATGTTTACTATATCAATTCCATCTCGTTCGGGGAGGGGGGGGGGGGAGGGGGGGGGGGGGGGGTAGAAGAGATGCGTGGAAGAAACTCTGCTTAGTAACCTATCAGTTAAAATATTAAGCAGGCATGGTTTTTTTTTTTGTATGTAGAACGTTGGGAATTCCAAACATATTTAATAAACAATACAGAGGCCGATTCTTTATTGCTATAGTTATCATTTTCATCATCTTAACCCTTAAATAAATGCATGTCAAAGCAAATTGATTGATATCTATATTTTGTTCCCCAGATTACCATGATATACTATGACTACGACACACTATATAATAGATATACGATATACTATATAATATACTATGATTACTATGACATAATGAGTTAGTTTACCAATTAGGTCCTTGACGAACAGCGTATCATTAGCTCTGTATGGGAACCGTCTTTGCTGTTTGAAAGTTCGTCCATCGTAAATAAAGCGAATTGTCATCGTGGTCTTTCTAAACAGCCTTGCGGGTATATACGAATACCAAAGTTTGGGTTCTCCGTCGTCGCAGTAGCAGCCATCTTGGTACCTCGGATTACCTTCCCATTTTTGGCAGCTATTTGGCGGGAACATTCGATAATTAAACATGCAAATCTGAAGAGAAAAACATATTCGTAAGTCAATGTGCTTATGTGGGAAGATTGTAACAGTAAACAAAGATTGAAGATGGTAACAGTAGACACAGATTGTAAAAGTAGACTAGGATTGAAATGTGTAACAGTAGACAATGATTGAAGATTATAACCGTAGGCAAGGACTGAAGACAGTAACAGTAGACAATGATTGAAGATTGTATAAGTAGATTATGATTGAAGAATGTAAAAGAAGACAATGATTGAAGATTGTAAAACAAGACAATGGTTGAAGATTGTAACAGTAGAAAAGGAATAAACACTGTCACATGAGACAATGATTGAAGATTGTCTAAGTAGACAATGATTGTCGTGTACTACAGAAGTCATTGATTGAAGATTGTCACAGTAGACAATGATTGCCGTGTAGTACAGAAGTCATTGATTGAAGATTGTCACAGTAGACAATGATTGTCGTGTAGTACAGAAGTCATGGATTGAAGATTGTCACATTAGAAAATGATTGCCATGTAGTAAAGAAGTCATAGATTGAAGATAGTCAAAGTAGACAATGATTGCCGTGTTACACAGAAGTCACGGATTGAAGATTGTCTAAGTAGATAATGATTGCCGTGTACCACAGAAGTCGTGGATTGAAGATTGTCACAATAGACAATTATTGTCGTGTACTACAGCAGTCATGGATTGAAGATTGTCTAAGTAGACAATGAGGTGCTAGAGTGTTAATACTTGTACTCCTGTAAACTATTAGAGATAAAAGTACGTAGTTCCCCTTCCAAACCTGACGGTCTATGGGGCAAGGGAAGAAGAGTTCACCTGTTTCTGTGACCTCGGCATATGAAAAGATAGTGTGGTCAGCACTATGCCCAGTCGCCTTTACTTTCCCTAATGTGAGTTAGGTACCTATCAGAGCTGTGTGGACTCAGGGACGGTGTACTAACGAGGTATTTTTTTCTGAGCTGTTCGATAATAGAACAAATTTTACCATCTTATGTATTTTAACCAAAATCTATTGAAAAAAAAAACTTTGAAAAGCAGAATACTAACCGGGGTGAAGGAATCATGGTCGGAATAGTTTGTGCAGTCATAATTTTTGTAGGAAGAATCTAAATCAAGCGCACAAGCCAAGGCAAAAAAGACTGCCTCATCCAATACGTACAACGTGTCCTGTGGTATATGCATACGTCCATAGATAATGAGTGGGTCCCTCCCCCACACCACACACCCTGTACAGCGGGGTAGGTACCCATCTAACGTGGCAATAATTCCATGATCTCGTTGGAATTCAAGCGAGTTCACATTGCCCCTGCTTTCTTGAATTAAAATTAATGTATACACATTGTGTTTATGATTGTGGAAAAACAAATTTGAGCTATGCACATTTTTGTTTGTAATTTCTCGTGTACAGAGTATAGAGAAAGTACTGTAATGGGTAGACGGCGTGACCTAGCGGTAGAAAGATAGACATCTAACCCGAGACGTTCGAATTCA
Source organism: Physella acuta (assembly GCF_028476545.2). Lineage (NCBI taxonomy): Eukaryota > Metazoa > Mollusca > Gastropoda > Physidae > Physella > Physella acuta. The sequence goes on along the minus strand of NW_026731610.1, from coordinate 2,146,561 downwards.
AATGAAGGGAACTAAGTCCACCCAGCTTAGATGGGTACCTAGCAAAAACGGCTGGGTATAGTGCCTATCACATTATCCCTTCACATACGAAGGTCTCTGAAGCAGCTGAACTCTACTTCATCTGCCCCATGTTTCTTGGCCACGAGCGGGAAATGACGTTGACGATTGTTGTCGTAGAAAAAAGCAAATCATAAATTTTCACCGTTTTACAACAAATCATCAATTTTCACAGTTTTACAACAAATCATCAATTTTCACCGTTTTACATTAAATCATCAATTTTCATCTTTTTACAACAAATCATCAATTTTCATCGTTTTACAACAAATCATCAATTTTTACCGTTTTACATCAAATCATCAATTTTCACCGTTTTACATCAAATCATCAATTTTCACCTTTTTACCTCCTCCCCCCCCCCCCCACTATATCGTTACCGATTATATAGTATGCAGTGTACTCGAGCAAAAATATAAATAATTTTTTTTGGAAAATTAAATTTTGAATTTCTATAACCTTCTGGAGCCGGGAAAACCTAATGTATCATATCGTCCCATCTTAGAGAGTTTCTTCCAGGCTTCTCTCCCCGTCTCACCATGAAAGTCTACGGCCCTCCCCAGAACGAAGTGGAATTTATATAAAAAACATATTTTTTACCAGTGTCCACTCCCCCTCCCCCCAAAAATTTAGTCCCCCCCCCCCCCCCTGAAAATACCAAGTGCCTCCCCGGAGAAAAAAAGTCTGGGAGAAACAGTAATCTTAGAGCGGATCAAATTCCTAAATAGAGGAATTACTATACTGGTGTAATAAAAAAAATTCTAAGTATATTGAGGTCATTCCTTTGATTCTTATAGCTATAATAATTTACTTTCGCTATGTTTATTAAAAAAACCAACATAGTCATACTATGTGTTTTAAAAAGACTATATTGGGTAGGGTTTTAATTTACCTGCATGGATAAACATTGAACTCAGAATCCAGGCAATGAACAGCATTCTTCCGACTCTGATTGGTGACTTGCTGTAAAGCAGACTTGTGAAAAAATTGCTGAATTTTTTAAAAAAAAATTAGCATCGTTCATGTGTACGTGTGCGTGTGAGTGTAGGCTACTTAGAGCGGGACTGGCTGTGTCTAAGATGCGCGGGAAATTTAAAAAAAAATGGGTCTTCCCCATTTCCAGATCGTAGTGTATTTTCCCGATCAGAGCTTGGGGACTGAACCTGTAGAGCAGGGGTCTCCAAACTTTTCAGACCGAGGGCCACATTAACTATCAAATTTCAGTTTGGGGGCCAGTTTCTTCCAGGCATGTCTTTGATTTCTCTCGGCAAAGTTCCTCAACCATCACCAACCAACAAATTTTCCTTAGACAAAAAGATCTCCGCGGGCCGTATGAGAGGACTTCGCAGGCCGCATTCGGCCCGCGGGCCGTAGTTTGGAGACCCCTGCTATAGGGAATAACAAGCAATAATAACAATAAATCGGGAGTGACCTCCCCTAATTTTTCTCGAATGTTCTTATGTAACACTACTAGTGATGGCAACTCGGTATATAGACAATATTTGAAATCCATTTTTAATTACTTAAACTTTTAAAAATAGAATAGAATCTCGTAAAAAGAATCGCGCATCACGTGAACGCCAAACTAAATGTGTAGAATAGTGCGGAATATTAGTACTTTATAAATTCAAATGCGTTTTTTGAGAAATCAAAAATGGAGTAAATTACTACTTAAGGTAAACGGAAATTGTTCAAAATGTGAAAGTAGGCAGAGAATTAGATCGTTTACTTAAACGTAAAATTTCATTCATCTATCTGAAATAGTACTCAAGTTAGAGGCTTTCGAAAAATTGAAAGTAGAAAAAGTTCCACTTCCGGTTATCGGAATTCGCTGAAAAGTTGATACAGATCTACAAATTTGATATAATACTTATATACAAAAGTTCATTAACCTAGCTGTAACGGTATTCAAGGTATCGTGTTTACACACACACACACACACACGGACACACACACACACACAGACATACGGACAAGATTGCAAAATTATGTTTTTCCGTATCAGTGAGGTGTGAAACGTCGAGATTTGTAAAAATCTCGATTTTTTTTGCACGATTACAATACTTTCTCTATACTTCGTATATACGAGAAAGTAAAAAACCAGCCTGCTCCTATAGTCGAGAAGGTTCTTTATCCTTGCTAGTTGAAAATTTGTCTTTAATAAGGACATTCATAGAAGATGAATATGATCGGACCAAGTGAGGTTGTGATCTATAATCAATCCTAGGCATTTGTAACTGTTAACCTGTTCAATGTTTGTATTGTCAATAGTAATGCATAATGAGGTAGATGGAAGACGAAGGTGTTTCTGATGAGTCGTAATAATCATTGACTTGGTTTTATCGGGGTGAAGTTTAATTTTGTTAAATTTTGTCAAAGTAGCAAGCAATACTTTCTCTATACTTCGTGTATGAGAAAGTGAAAAGGCAAAAGCAATTTGGTTTTCACGTGGAAAAGGCGACATAAACAATGGCATTCGATAGGCTAGCATAAATTTTATTATACACAATGTAATCGAAATTACAGTACTAAGTCATGTGGTTTAAAATAGCATTACGTTATTTAAAAACTTTATCTGCGAAGTTTTGTAAACAAATAACTATCGATCACGGAGTTCATGTTCAGCCAATCAATGTTTGTCTTACGAAAGTGAAACATCCGGCTGAATGAATCAAAAATAAATAGAAATGTAGTAAATGTAGCCTTAAATTCAAAAAATTATTTTCAAGTTCTCAGCATTTGCAACTTTTATAACATTGATTCTAAAAATATTAAATTTCTAAAGTATTGTAAGCTTAAGATTTGTTTTTATTATTATGACCCCATGAAGTCAAAATATTTTTTAAAAAAAGCGAATTATATCCATGCGAACTATATAATAGAATTAACAGTAGGACTCTCGTCAAATTAGTGGCCTCCATGATAAATCTAGAAATAGATTTAGATCGAGATTCTAGAACTATTCTGGAACACACATATTGATATAATCTATATCGCTAACTTTAAATTATACCCAGGAGAGTGACGGGATCTTACTTACGTTCTGTAATGTGTTAACCTATAAAAACCCAAGTATTTTTAGAAATTCAACAGTTTATGTGTATCCCATAGAATTTACAAGGAAACGCCATAGTTAACACCCAAACAGGAAGTAGAAATCTAAATGGAGTTGAGATTATAAACATTAGGTGGTATTGAGATTATATTTTTTCGTTGTGTCGATGTTTAAAGAGAAAATGGTGGTGTTAGGGGTTAATACATTGGACGGTGTTGAGATTATAAAAATTAGGTGGTATTGAGATTATATTAATTCGTTGTGTTGATGTTTACAAACAAAATGGTGGTGTTAATAAAGAGTTAATAAATTGGGCGGTGTTGAGATTATAAAAATTAGGTGGTATTGAGATTATATTAATTCGTTGTGTTGATGTTTACAAACAAAATGGTGGTGTTAATAAAGAGTTAATCAATTGGGCGGTGTTGAGATTATAAAAATTAGGTGGTATTGAGATTATATTAATTCGTTGTGTTGATGTTTACAAACAAAATGGTGGTGTTAATAAAGAGTTAATAAATTGGGCGGTGTTGAGATTATAAAAATTGAATGGACGTTGAGGCTAGAATCAACAAGGAAGAAATTCTTTTAGCTCGCTGAATGAGGCCTTGGATAAGAAATTAAAACCAGAGCAGGCAGGTTTTCGCCTAAACCTGTCATGTACTGACAACATAGTCACTATGCGCGTACTTATTCAAGTCCATCGAGCGGAAATCACATCTCAATATGACCTTAGTCAGTTTTTGGAAGGCATTTCAAAGTGTGGACAGAGGTGTCATTTGGAAGTTGATAAATCACTATGGGATCCCTCCAAAATGTATCAACTTCATCCAACAGCTCGATGTAGACTCCAACTGCCAGATCATCCACATCAGGTCGACTAACCCTATTATAGAGAACATCTGAGTACGGCAAGACTGAATGCTTTCGTCAATGCTCTTTTTGATAGTGAAGGGGGTGAATGGGGGTGAATGTTGTTTGTACTTGGTACCCTGTTCCGTTCGTCCTTGTTCAGTCCTCGTACTGTGAGTGATAGCAGTGTGTTTTGTACTCGTTTATGTAAGGGTATATAAGGTGTGTGAAAATGTGTGTGATTGCCTCAGTTTCGTTCAGATCTCACCCAAGGTTAGTATAGTTTAGGTCTGTACTAGCCACTGTGTCCTAGTTTTTGTACCAGCGTGTGTAGGCCTATTTTGTGTTTAGAATAGACTGTGTTAGTTGTAGATAGTTCAAATATCACTAAATTATTTTAGTGTTGACGAGCCTTTGTTTTATTGAATCTTGTGTTTTGTAACCCGTTTGTGGTTGTTTGTCTTATATGTTGAGCTACGCATCGGATCACCCGTAAACGCGTGTCCGTGTTTTCACAAAGCATGTCCGTGTATTTATAAGGCGTGTCCGTGTGTTCACAAGGCGTGTCCGTGTATTTATAAGGCGTGTCCGTGTGTTCACAAGGCGTGTCCGTGTGTTCACAAGGCGTGTCTGTGTGTTCAAGAGGAGTGTCCGTGTGTTCACAAGGCGTGTCCGTGTGTTCACAAGGCGTGTCCGTGTGTTCACACACAAGACGTGTCCGTGTGTTAACAACAGTCAATAACTGGATCAAGCTCAAACAAAAAAAACTGGAATTCAGTAAACCCTCACTAAACAACTGACGGGTTTAGATTTTGCGGACGACATCAGCCTTCTCTAACATCGACAAAAATGTCAGTCCACGCTAAGCAAACTGAGTGAACAGGTACTTAAGACAGGCATGAAGATCAACTGGAAAAAAACAAAGGTGATGAGAATCAACAATATACGGGAGCTCCCACTAAGGATACAAGAAACGGCTATACCTGAGGTGGATCGCTTCACATATCTAAGAAGTATAGTAATCACGGATGGGGAGCAGATGGGGACATCAATAGCCGCATCAGAAATGTAAGGTACGCATTCAACGCCCTCCACACAACCGAGACCTTGAGAGCACTGTCTAAGATTTCCACAATACGAGTGTTTGTTCAACAACAATGTGAAATCTGTTCCCTTCTATGGTTCTGAGACGTGGAGATTCAACACAAGCTTATAACAACAAACTTCAGACTTTCATTAATGGATGCCTTCGCCGCATATTGAAAAGCAATTGGGCCTGAAAAAGTTACCATTTCCGAACTGTGGCGAAAAACTGGGTGTGAGGGTGGGGGTTAAGAACATCCACCAGTGTGAGGGTGGTGGTTGAAGAGGGCCGATGCTCTACCAAATGTAATGCATGGTTGTAGAAAGTTTGTATTATATATATATATATATATATATATATATATATATATATATATATATATATATATATATATATATATATATATATTATCTACGGGGAATATATATATACGGGGAATATATATATATATATATATATATATATATATATATATATATATATATATATATATATATATATATATATTATCTACGGGGAACGCCTTTCTTACGTACGCCTTGTACAGTAATGTGAAATCTTTACAAGTCCAATTCAAGATATTCTATAATGTTTCGTTATTCAACACAAATCAATCTCCTACTCCTACCCTAACTACGTCCTAAGATCTAACTGTCTACTAACACTATCTAACGACAACTACACTTCCAAGACAAACTCTAACACTACATTTATTTTCAACTTCTACGTCTTTCCCCAGCTCTACCTTTGTCTAAGTGCTACCTACCTCTACATATCTCTGACCGTTCTCTACCGCTACCTATCTCTAACTGCTGACCCACGCCTCACTGGTCATCTGACCGTCTCACGTGATCAGTCAGATCCTCTATATCTATTTGTCTACCTAACTACGCTAGGCTCTGTTTCGGCTATCTTCTACTTGACCTCAATAACCTAAACTGGGCAAGGCCCTGTTTTCAAAGAAATTCAAAAGCGCAAACAGCGATGGATTGGACACACCAGGCGTAAACCAACTAGCAACATCACCAGACATGCACTAGATTAGAATCCCCAAGGAAAGACGAAAGAAGGTTAGCCAAAACAAACTTGAAAAATGTCAGCTTTAGGAAAAGCAGAAGCAGCCTGAATGTCGTGGACACAACGTGAAGGGTTCGACCAGAACTGAGTACTATGGAGAGGTGTGGTAGCGTTCCCATGCTCCACAAGAGGCCTACTGGAATGATGATGATGCTGATGCTGGTGATGATATATATATATATATATATATATATATATATATATATATATATATATATAATATATATAAATATGGGAGGCACAAAATTATAAGTTCACATGAGCACCGGAATGAGTCGGTACGCCCCTGCGCTAAGTAGGCGAGATTGATTGACAAAAACAATATTAATGGACCCCAACTGGCCAGATTCGTTTGTGTACATTAGGTATATTCAAAAATTATAATAACAGTTTACAACAACTAAACTAATATAAAGTGCAAAAGTACTGCAACAAATCAGATGAAAATGAGAATACATGACGTAATACAATCTGACCCCCCCCCCCCTAATCACACATTGTTGCAAAATAACAAAATAACTGTTTTTGAAAACAGGTAATAAAGAACAGGTAATACAAAACAGGTAATAGATTACAGGTAATACAAAACAGGTAATAAATAACAGGTAATACAAAACAGGTAATAGAAACAGATAATACAAAACAGGTAATAAATAACAGGTAATACAAAACAGGTAATAAATAACAGGTAATACAAAACAAGTTATAAATAAAGGTAATACAAAACAGGTAATAAATAACAGGTAATACAAAACAGGTAATAGAATCAGATAATACAAAACAGGTAATAAATAACAGGTTATACAAAACAGGTAATAAATAACAGGTAATACAAAACAGGTAATACAAAATAGGTAATACAAAACAGGTACTAAATAATGGTAATACAAAACAGGTAATAAATAACAGGTAATACAAAACAGGTAATACAAAACAGATAATACAAAATTGGTAATAAATAACAGGTAATACAAAACAGATAATAAATAACAGGTAATACAAAACATTTAATACAAAACAGGTAATACAAAACAGGTAATACAAAACAGGTAATAAATAACAGGTAATACAAAACAGGTAATACAAAACAGGAAATAAATAACAGGTAATACAAAACAGGTAATAAATACAAGGTAATACAAAACAGGTAATTAAAAACAGATAATACAAAAACGATAATAATTAACAGGTAATACAAAACAGGTTATAAATAACAGCTAATAAAGAACAGGTAATACAAAACAGGTAATAAAAAACAGGCAATACAAAATAGGTAATACAAAACAGGTAATAAAGAACAGGTAATACAAAACAGGTAATATAAAACAGGTAATAAATAACAGGTAATACAAAACAGGTAATAAATAACAGGTAATACAAAACAGGTAATAAATAACAGGTAATACAAAGGAGGTAATATAAAACAGGTAATAAATAACAGGTAATACAAAACAGGTAATACAAAACAGGTAATACAAAACAGGTAATAAATAACAGGTAATACAAAACAGGTAATATAAAACAGGTAATACAAAACTTGTAATAAATAACAGGTAATACAAAACAGGTAATACAAAATAGGTAATACAAAACAGGTAATAAATAACAGGTAATACAAAACAGGTAATAAATAACAGATAATACAAAACAGGTAATACAAAACAGATAATAAATAACAGGTAATACAAAACAGGTAATAAATAATAGGTAATTCAAAACAGATAATACAAAAACGATAATAATTAACAGGTAATACAAAAGATGTAATAAAAAACAGCTAATAAAGAACAGGTAATACAAAACAGGTAATAAAAAACAGGCAATACAAAATAGGTAATACAAAACAGGTGATAAAGAACAGGTAATACAAAACAGGTAATATAAAACAGGTAATAAATAACAGGTAATACAAAACAGGTAATAAATAACAGGTAATACAAAACAGGTAATTAATAACAGGTAATACAAAATAGGTAATAGAAACAGATAATACAAAACAGGTAATAAATAACAGGTAATACAAAAGAGGTATTAAATAACAGGTAATACAAAACAGGTAATACAAAACAGGTAATACAAAACAGGTAATACAAAACTGGTAATAAATAGCAGGTAATACAAAAGAGGTAATACAAAATAGGTAATACAAAAAAGGTAATAAATAAAAAGGCAATACAAAACAGGTAATAAATAACAGATAATACAAAACAGGTGATACAAAACAGGTAATAAATAACAGGTAATACAAAACAGGTAATAAATAACAGGTATTACAAAACAGGTAATAAATAACAGGTATTACAAAACAGGTAATACAAAATAGGTAATACAAAACAGGTAATAACTAACAGGTAATACAAAACAAGTAATAAATAACAGATAATACAAAACAGGTAAAACAAAACAGATAATAAATAACAGGTAATACAAAACAGGTAATAAATAACAGGTATTTCAAAACAGATAATACAAAACAGATAATATTTAACAGGTAATAGAAAACAGGTAATAAATAACAGCTAATAAACAACAGGTAATAAAAAACATGTAATAAAAAACAGGTAATACAAAATAGGTAATTCAAAACAGGTAATAAAGAACAGGTAATACAAAACAGGTAATATAAAACAGGTAATAAATAACAGGTAATACAAAACAGGTAATAAATAACAGGTAATACAAAACAGGTAATAAATAACAGGTAATACAAAGGAGGTAATATAAAACAGGTAATAAATAACAGGTAATACAAAACAGGTAATACAAAACAGGTAATACAAAACAGGTAATAAATAACAGGTAATACAAAACAGGTAATATAAAACAGGTAATACAAAACTTGTAATAAATAACAGGTAATACAAAACAGGTAATACAAAATAGGTAATACAAAACAGGTAATAAATAACAGGTAATACAAAACAGGTAATAAATAACAGATAATACAAAACAGGTAATACAAAACAGATTATAAATAACAGGTAATACAAAACAGGTAATAAATAATAGGTAATTCAAAACAGATAATACAAAAACGATAATAATTAACAGGTAATACAAAAGATGTAATAAAAAACAGCTAATAAAGAACAGGTAATACAAAACAGGTAATAAAAAACAGGCAATACAAAATAGGTAATACAAAACAGGTAATAAAGAACAGGTAATACAAAACAGGTAATATAAAACAGGTAATAAATAACAGGTAATACAAAACAGGTAATAAATAACAGGTAATACAAAACAGGTAATTAATAACAGGTAATACAAAATAGGTAATAGAAACAGATAATACAAAACAGGTAATAAATAACAGGTAATACAAAAGAGGTATTAAATAACAGGTAATACAAAACAGGTAATACAAAACAGGTAATACAAAACAGGTAATACAAAACTAGTAATAAATAGCAGGTAATACAAAAGAGGTAATACAAAATAGGTAATACAAAAAAGGTAATAAATAAAAAGGCAATACAAAACAGGTAATAAATAACAGATAATACAAAACAGGTGATACAAAACAGGTAATAAATAACAGGTAATACAAAACAGGTAATAAATAACAGGTATTACAAAACAGGTAATAAATAACAGGTATTACAAAACAGGTAATACAAAATAGGTAATACAAAACAGGTAATAACTAACAGGTAATACAAAACAAGTAATAAATAACAGATAATACAAAACAGGTAAAACAAAACAGATAATAAATAACAGGTAATACAAAACAGGTAATAAATAACAGGTATTTCAAAACAGATAATACAAAACAGATAATATTTAACAGGTAATAGAAAACAGGTAATAAATAACAGCTAATAAACAACAGGTAATAAAAAACATGTAATAAAAAACAGGTAATACAAAATAGGTAATTCAAAACAGGTAATAAAGAACAGGTAATACAAAACAGGTAATATAAAACAGGTAATAAATAACAGGTAATACAAAACAGGTAATAAATAAACGGTAATACAAAACAGGTAATAAATAAACGGTAATACAAAACAGGTAATAAATAACTTGTAATACAAAACAGGTAATATAAAACAAGTAATAAATAACAGGTAATACAAAACAGGTAATACAAAACAGGTAATAGAAAACAGGTAATACAAAACAGGTAATAAATAACAGGTAATACAAAACAGGTAATATAAAACAGGTAATACAAAACATGTAATAAATAACAGGTAATAAAAAACAGGTTTTACAAAACAGGTAATACAAAACAGGTAATAAATAACATGTAATACAAAAGAGGTAATACAAAACAGGTAATAAATAACAGGTAATGCAAAACAGGTAATAAATAACAGGTAATGCAAAACAGGTAATAAATAACAGATAATTTAAAACAGGTAATAAATAAAACGTAATACAAAACAGGTAATACAAAATAGGTAATAAAAAACAGGTAATAAATAACAGGTAATACAAAACAGGTAATACAAAATAGGTAATACAAAACATGTAATAAATAACAGGTAATAATTAACAGGTAATACAAAACAGGTAATACACAACAGGTAATAAATAACAGGTAATACAAAACAGGTAATAAATAACAGGTAATACAAAACAGGTAATAAATAACAGGTAATACAAAACAGGTAATACAAAACAGGTAATAAATAACAGGTAATACAAAACAGGTAATAAATAACAGGTAATACAAAAGAGGTAATACAAAATATGTAATACAAAACAGGTAATAAATAACCGGTAATACAAAACAGGTAATAAATAACAGGTAATAAAAGCAGGTTATAAAAAACGGCTAATTAAAAACAGATAATAAAAAACAGATAATAAAAAACAAGAAATAAAAAACAGGTAATAAAAACAGGAATTAAAAACAGGTAATACAAAACAGGAAATAAAAAACTGGTAATAAAAAGCACAAAATAAGAATAAAACGTTTCATCAATTTATTCAATATAATTATACTCCAGCTCAAATAACTTTTGCATTACCCTGTGTGTGTCACCAGGTATTTAAGAAAATTCCTACGTAAAATAATGAGCTTCGGCGTTTGTAAGTTGAACATGTAAAAAATTAATTTAATTTAACTTACGAAAACATGTAGTGTTACAAACTTAAAGAACGAATCATTAATTATTTTAACTTAACAAAACTATATACGTTTGTTGAAGATTAAAGTAATCTTTTGTTTTAGCTTAACTTTAAAGATAATTATATAAGTAATTACATATTTAAAAACGTTTAAGTTGCTCATCAAGACACCATTATCACTGAGAAAAATATATATATATAATAACTAAATGTGTTTTATTATGCTATTAACCAAGATTGTGTTTGGAGTTGAAGAAATGGACATAATGTTTGGGAAAAACTTAATTTTACTGATAAAATAATTAAAAAATAATTATAAACATTATCTAACAATAAACATAAGCTTTTGGACATTCTATCTTATGATGCCATAGAGATGTCTAGTTCATATATTTAATCGGCCACACCCAACTGGACATCGGTCAGTAGGATCGGAGTCTAAGTCATGAAAGAAGCCACGGTACCAAAGGCCAGAACCACTGAGCTCAACTCCAGCAGAAGATCTGTGGTGAAATACAAATATATTAATGTTGTTTTGCATTAAAGGTGAAAAACGGCAGTTGTGACAAATTACATTGAACCAACCATGTAGTGATAATATCTACACTTATACAATCCGGGTTGTGATAAAATCTACGCTTATATAATCCAGGTTGTGACAAGATCTGTCCTTATACAATTAAGGTTGTGACAAGATCTGCCCTTATACAATTAAGGTTGTGACAAGATCTGCCCTTATACAATTAAGGTTGTGACAAGATCTGCACTTATACAATCCAGCATGGTCGAGTCGGTAAAGTTCATGGTTGTTAAACCGAAAAGGTTGTTCTTGGTTGGACAAAGGCTATGGAAGCAAATCCAAAAAGAAAAGCAGGCTGAAATCGGAGTCAACGGTCTCTATGGCGCATAACCAGTTGACACGTATCCTTAATTGTGTTGAGGGGAATCCCCCCTACAATTAAGAACGAAGAAGAGAAGAAGAAGACAAACCAGCCCTAATTTTTTCTATAATAAAAATAAGAAATCAACGTTTGGTTATGGAGGCTTAGTGGTATCAAATTGGACAGCTTACTTGTCAGCCTGCGTGCGGATCTGTTAGTAGACTTGTGATTGGGCCGAGTTATGTGGCCGCGGTCTGAAAATATCAACACAGTTTATCAGCGTGTGCTATCAGCCTTTACAAGCGAACACATGTGCAATTTCCGGCCGGCTAGAACTGTTGTCATTTAAATGTAAACAAAATCGGTACTACATTTCTTGGATCTCTTAAACATTGGGGCGCTTTTTCTGCACACTATATCCCAGACACCACAACGTGTTTTTTGTTTTTTAAATATTGTCTCTTAGTAATAGTGTTTCTTCCAGACTTTTTTCTCCGGGATTTGGGAGGGGGGGGGGGGGGCGGTCAACATTTTTTCGGGGGGGGGGGGGCGGACACTAGTAAAAGTGTATGTTTACTATATCAATTCTATCTCGTTCGGGGAGGGGGGAGGGGGGTTAGACAGAGTTTCTTCCAGGCATCTCTTCGGGGGGGCAAAGCCCCGCCCCCGAAATTTTTTTACCGCCCCCCCGAACGAAATGAAATTTATATAATTTATATAGAAAATATATACTTTTAACAGTGTCCGCCCCCCCCCCCCCCCCCCGAAGATTTCAAGTGCCCCCCGGAGAAAAAAGTCTAGAAGAAACACTGGGGGTAGAAGAGATGCGTGGAAGAAACTCTGCTTAGTAACCTATCAGTTAAAATATTAAGCAGGCATGTTTTTTTTGTATGTAGAACGTTGGGAATTCCAAGCATATTTAATATACAATACAGAGGCCGACTCTTTATTGCTATAGTTATCATTTTCATAATCTAAACTCCTTAAATAAATGCATGTCAAAGCAAATTGATTGATATCTATATTTTGTTCCCCAGATTACCATGATATACTATGACTACGACACACTATATAATAGATATACGATATACTATATAATATATAATATACTATGATTACTATGACATAATGAGTTAGTTTACCAATTAGGTCCTTGACGAACAGCGTATCATTAGCTCTGTATGGGAACCATCTTTGCAGTCCGAGAGTTCGTCCATCGTAAATAAAGCGTATTGTCATCGTGGTCTTTCTAAACAGCCTTGCGGGTATATACGCATACCAAAGTTTGGGTTCTCCGTCGTCGCAGTAGCAGCCATCTTGGTACCTTGGATTACCTTCCCATTTTTGGCAGCTATTTGGCGGGAACATTCGATGATTAAACATGCAAATCTGAAGAGAAAAAAACATATTCGTAAGTCAATGTGCGTATGTGGGAAGATTGTAACAGTAAACAAAGATTGAAGATTGTAACAGTAGAAAAGGAATAAACACTGTCAAATGAGACAATGATTGAAGATTGTCACATTAAACAATGATTGCCGTGTTACACAGAAGTCATAGATTGAAGATTGTCACATTAGACAATGTGGTGCTAGAGTTTTAATACTTGTACTCCTGTAAACTACTAGAGATGAAATTTCCCCTTCCAAACCTGACGGTCTATGGGGCAAGGGAAGAAGAGTTCACCTGTTTCTGTGACCTCGGCATATGAAGAGATAGTGTGGTTGGCACTATGCTCAGCCGCCTTTACTTTCCCTAATGTGAGTTAGGTACCTATCAGAGCTGTGTGGACTCAGGGACGGTGTACTAACGAGGTATTTTTTTCTGAGCTGTTCGATAATAGAATTAACTTTAACATCTTATGTATTTTAACCAAAATCTATTGAAAAAAAAACTTTGAAAAGCAGAGCACTAACCCCGCTGTAGGAACGATGATCGGAATAGTTGGTGCAGTCATAATTTTTATAGGAAGAATCTAAATCAACCGCACAAGCCATCGTAAAAAATACTGCCTCGTCCATTACGTACAACGTGTCCTGTGGTATATGCATACGTCCATAGACAATGAGTGGGTCCCTCCCCCACACCACACACCCTGTACAGCGGGGTAGGTACCCATCTAACGTGGCAATAATTCCACGATCTCTTTGGAATTCAAGCGAGTTCACATTGCCCCTGCTTTCTTGAATTAAAATGTAGATATTTAAAAAAATACAATTAAAACGACAAATCACAAAAAGAAAAACAGCATCCATACGATGTTAATTATGCACATAGTGTGAGAGATACAGAGGCGTAGCAACGGGGGGGGGGATGGGGAGGGGGTTACATGTCTTCGGGGGCGCCAAAATAAGCCCATTTTAGCTGCTATTTTATATAGGTGTGGGGCGCTAAATTGAAAGTTTGTCCAAGTTTGCCGGGAGGGGTCGCTACGCCTCTGGAGATATATATGGTAATTAATGTATACACATTGTGTTTATGATTGTGGAAAAACAAATTTGAGCTATGCACATTTTTGTTTGTAATTTCTCGTGTACAGAGTGTAGAGAAAGTACTGTAATGGGTAGACGGCGTGACCTAGCGGTAGAAAGATAGACATCTAACCCGAGACGTTCGAATTCAAATGAAGGGAACTAAGTCCACCCAGCTTTGATGGGTACCTAGCAAAAACAGCTGGGTATAGTGCCTATCACATTATCCCTTCACATACCAAGGTCTCTTGGCCACGAGCGGGAAATGACGTTGACGATTGTAGTCGTAGAAAAAAGCAAATAATCAATTTTCACCGTTTTACAACAAATCATCAATTGTAATCGTTTTACAACAAATCATCAATTTTCACTGTTTTACAACAAATCATCAATTTTCACCGTTTTAAAACAAATCATCAATTTTCACCGTTTTACAACAAATCATCAATTTTTACCGTTTTACAACAGATCATCAATTTTCACCGTTTTACCCCCCCCCCCCCCCCCCCCCCCACTATATCGTTACCGATTATATAGTATGCAGTGTACTCGAGCAAAAATTTACAATTTTTTTTTGGACAAATTAAATTGTGAATTTCTATAACCTTCTGGAGCCGGGAAAACCTAATGTATCATATCGTCCCATCTTAGAGAGTTTCTTCCAGGCTTCTCTCCCCCTCTCACCGTGAAAGTCTACGGCCCTCCCCCAGAACGAAATGGAATTTATATAAAAAACATATTTTTACCAGTGTCCACTCCCCCTCCCCCCAAAAATTTAGTCTCCCCCCCCCCCTAAAAATACCAAGTGCCTCCCCAGAGAAAAAAAGTCTGGGAGAAACAGTAATCTTAGAGCGGATCAAATTCCTAAATAGAGGCATTACTATACTGGTGTAATAAAAAATATCTAAGAATATTGAGGTGATTCTTTTGATTCTTATAGCTATAGTATCTTACTTTCGCTATATTTATAAAAAAAAAATCAACATAGTCATACTATATGTTTTAAAAAGACTATATTGGGTAGGGTTTTAATTTACCTGCATGGATAAACATTGAACTCAGAATCCAGGCAATGAACAGCATTCTTCCGACTCTGATGGGTGACTTGCTGTAAAGCAGAGTTGTGAAAAAATTGCTGCAATTTTTTTTTAAAATTAGCATCGTTCATGTGTACGTGTGCTTGTGAGAGTAGGCTACTTAGAGCGGGACTGGCTGTGTCTAAGATGCGCGAGAAATTAAAAAAAATGGGTCGTCCCCATTTCCAGATCGTAGTGTATTTTCCCGATCAGAGCTTGGGGACTGAACCTATAGAGCAGGGGTCTCCAAACTTTTTAGACCGAGTGCCACATTAACTATCAAATTTCAGTTTGGGGGCCAGTTTCTTCCAGGCATGTCTTTGATTTCTCTGGGCAAAGTTCCTCAACCATCACCAACAACAATTTTTCCTTAGACAAAAAGATCTCCGCGGGCCGGATGAGAGGACTTCGCGGGCCGCATTCGACCCGCGGGCCGTAGTTTGGAGACCTCTGCTATAGAGAAAAACAAGCAATAATAACAATAAATCGGGAGTGATCTCCCCTAAACTTTCTCGAATGTTCTTATGTAACACTATTGGGGATGGCAACTCGGTATATAGACAATATTTTAAATCCATTTTTAATTACTTAAACTTTTAAAAATAGAATAGAATCTCGTAAAAAGAATCGCGCACCACGTGAACGCCAAACTAAATGTGTAGAATAGTGCGGAATATTAGTACTTTATAAATTCACATGCGTTTTTTTAAAGATATCAAAAATAGAGTAAATTACTACTTACGGTCAAACAGAAATTGTTCAAAATTTGAAAGAAGGCAGAGAATTAGATCGTTTACTTATACGTAAAATTTCATTCATCTATATGAAATAGTACTCAAGTTAGCGGCTTTCGAAAAATTGAAAGTAGAAAAAGTACACATTTGATATAATACTTATATACAAAAGTTCATTAACCTAGCTGTAACGGTATTCAAGGTATCGTGCTTACACACACACACACACACACACACACACGGACACACACACAGACATACGGACAAGATTGCAAAATTATGTTTTTCCGTATCAGTGAGGGGTAAAACGTCGAGATTTGTAAAAATCTCGATTTTTTTTGCACGATTACAATACTTTCTTTATACTTCGTATATACGAGAAAGTAAAAAACCAGCCTGCTCCTATAGTCCAGAAGGTTCTTTATCCTTGCTAGTTGAAAATGATCGGACCAAGTGAGGTTGTGATCTATAATCAATCCTAGGCATTTGTAACTGTTAACCTGTTCAATGTTTGTATTGTCAATAGTAATGCATAATGAGGTAGATGGAAGACGAAGGTGTTTCTGATGAGTCGTAATAATCATTGACTTGGTTTTATCGGGGTGAAGTTTAATTTTGTTAAATTTTGTCAAAGTAGCAAGCAATACTTTCTCTATACTTCGTGTATGAGAAAGTGAAAAGGCAAAAGCAATTTGGTTTTCACGTGGAAAAGGCGACATAAACAATGGCATTCGATAGGCTAGCATAAATTTTATTATACACAATGTAATCGAAATTACAGTACTAAGTCATGTGGTTTAAAATAGCATTACGTTATTTAAAAACTTTATCTGCAAAGTTTTGTAAACAAATAACTATCGATCACGGAGTTCATGTTCAGCCAATCAATGTTTGTCTTACGAAAGTGAAACATCCGGCTGAATGAATTAAAAATAAATAGAAATGTAGTAAATGTAGCCTTAAATTCAAAAAAATTATTTTCAAGTTCTCAGCATTTGCAACTTTTATAACATTGATTCTAAAAATATTAAATTTCTAAAGTATTGTAAGCTTAAGATTTGTTTTTATTATTATGACCCCATGAAGTCAAAATATTTTTTAAAAAAAAGCGAATTATATCCATGCGAACTATATAATAGAATTAACAGAAGGACTCTCGTCAACTTAGTGGCCTCTATGATAAATCTAGAAATAGATTTAGATCGAGATTCTAGAACTATTTTGGAACTTACATATTGATATAATCTATATCGCTAACTTTAAATTATACCCAGGAGAGTAACGGGATCTGACTTACGTTCTGTATTGTGTTAACCTATACACATCCAAGTATTTTTAGAAATTCAACAGTTTATGTGTATCCTATAGAATTTACAAGGAAACGCCATAGTTAACACCCAAACAGGAAGTAGAAATACTTGTACCAAAATGACCTCATCAAATTGTCCTCTAGAGTTCATCTTTGAGCATTTTAAAATCTAAATGGAGTTGAGATTATAAAAATTAGGTGGTATTGAGATTATATTTTTTCGTTGTGTTGATGTTTAAAGACAAAATGGTGATGTTAGGAGTTTATAAACTGGGCGGTATTGAGATTATATTAATTCGTTGTGTTGATGTTTAAAAACAAAATGGTGGTGTTAATAGAGAGTTAATAAATTGGGCGGTGTTGAGATTATAAAAATGGCATAGTGTTGAGATTATAAAAATGGCATAGTGTTGAGATTATAAAAATGGCATAGTGTTGAGATTATAAAAATGGCATAGCGGTGAGATTATAAAAAATGAAATGGACGTTAAGGCTAATATCAACAAGGAAGAAATTCTTTTAGCTCGCTGAAGGAGGCCTTGGACAAGAAATTAAGACCAGAGTAGGCAGGTTTTCGTGTCATGTACTGACAACATAGCCACTATGCGCATACTTATTCAAGTCAACTGAGAGGAAATCATCTCTCAATTTCGCCTTTGTCAATTTCAGGAAGGCTTTTGTTACTGTGGACAGAGACAGAGGCGTAGCGACCCTTCCCGGCGCCCGGAGACAAACTTTTCGATTTGCACCTTGGTGTTCACAAGGCGTGTCCGTGTGTTTATAAGGCGTGTCTGTGTGTTCAAGAGGAGTGTCCGTGTTTTCACAAGGCGTGTCCGTGTGTTCACAAGGCGTGTCCGTGTGTTCACAAGGCGTGTCCGTTTGTTCACAAGGCGTGTCCGTGTGTTCACAAAGCGCGTCCGTGTGATCACAAGGCGTGTCCGTGTGTTTATAAGGCGTGTCTGTGTGTTCAAGAGGAGTGTCCGTGTGTTCACAAAGCGTGTCCGTGTGTTCACAAAGCGTGTCCGTGTGTTCACAAAGCGTGTCCGTGTGTTCACAAAGCGTGTCCGTGTGTTCTCAAAGCGTGTCCATGTGTTCACAACAGTCAATGACTCGATCAAGCTCCGATAAAATAAAAAAAACTGGAATTCAGTAAACCCTCACTAAACAACTGACGGGTTTAGATTTTGCGGACGACATCAGCCTCATCTAACATCGACAAAAAATATCAGTCCCATTGAAAAGCAAGTGGGCCTGAAAAAGTTACTATTTCCGAACTGAGGCGAAAAACTGGGCGTGAGGGTGGGGGTAAAGAAGATCCACCAGTTGTGAGGGTGGTGGTTGAAGAGGACCGCTGCTCTACCAAATCTAATGCAGGGTTGTAGAAAATTTCTATTATATATAGGCCTATCCTATATATATATATATATATATATATATATATATATATATATATATATATATATATATATATATATATATATATATATATATATATATATATATATATATATATATAATCTACAGGGAACGCCTTTCTTACGTACGCCTGGTACGGTATAGTGAAATCTTTACAAGTCCAATTCAAGATATTCTATAGTGTTTCGTTATTCAACACAAAGCAATCTCCTACTCCTACCCTAACTAAGTCCTAAGATCTTACTGTCTACTAACACTATCTAACGACAACTACACTCCCAAGACAAACTCTAACACTACATTTATTTTCAACTTCTACGTCTTTCCCAGCGCTACCTTTGTCTAAGTGCTACCTACCTTTACATATCTCCGACCGTTCTCTACCGCTACCTATCTCTAACTGCTGACCCACGCCTCACTGGCCATCTGACCGTCTCACGTGACCGGTCAGCTCCTCTATATCTATTTGTCTACCTAACTACGCTAGGCTCTGTTTCGGCTATCTTCTACTTGACCTCTATAACCTAAACTTGCATCATCACACTGGGCAAGACCCAGTTTTCAAAGAAATTCAAAAGCGCAAACAGCGATGGATTGGACACACTAGCAACATCACCAGACATGCTCTAGATTAGAATCCCCAAGGAAAGACGAAAGAAAGTTAGCCAAAACAAACTTGAAAAATGTCAGCTTTAGGAAAAGCAGAAGCAGCCTGAATGTCGTGGACACAACGTGAAGGGTTCGACCAGAACTGAGTACTATGGAGAGGTGTGGTAGCGTCCCCATGCTCCACAAGAGGCCTACTGGAATGATGATGCTGATGCTGGTGATGATGGTGATGATATATATATATATATATATATATATATATATATATATATATATATATATATATATATATATATATGGGAGGCGCAAAAATATAAGTTCACCTGAGAGCGCCGGAATGAGCCAGTACGCCCCTGCGCTAAGAAGGCAAGATTGACAACAACAAAAAGTAATTGAACCCAACTCGTCAAATTCGTTTGTGTGCATAAGGTATATTCATACATTATAATAACTGTTTACAAAAACTAAATTAATATAAAGTGCAACATTACTGCAACAAATCAGATGAAAATGAGAATACATGACGTAATACAATCTGACCCCCCCTCCCCAATCACACATTGTTGCAAAATACAAAAGTCCAAACGACCCCCCTTTATAATGAAAACATATCAGCTTGCAGTTATAAACGTCAATGTATATGTATATCTTGTGATTTTGTCGAATTGATAATACATGGTCCTTTTACAACAATTGACTAGCTAAATTCACCTAGGTGTTTTCAGCTTGTTTAAAATCAATTAATCTTAATCTCGATCTTCGAGGAAATATAATCTTATAGGCTTACTCCTTCATAGGTTCAGTACATTAAATGACTACAAAATAATATAAGTGCTGATCCCACAATAATTTTAATATTTTTATAATTAAGTTACATAAGTATATTTACTTTTACAAATATGCAGAAATATTTACAAAATGACTGTAAATTCAAGCCTTACTATCAAGTTGTCTAGTTAGTTTAACAAAGGTGTGTACCTATTATCATTAGAAAAGTTTGGACATTATTGTATCTTTAAATAAAATATTGCTGATTTAAATAGTCTTTAAAAAATTGAATGTGATAAAACAGTTTATAGAGTGTTCTTAAAAACACGTTTTTTATAAATTCACAAAACAACAAAAAACCAACTATTATTTACTAGACTAATTATTAGAGTCTAATGAACACAATGATACTCATTCATAGAAACAATATGTATAGTCAACCATTGCAATATATAACATAGCCGACTAAAATAGTAAATTATATAAGAAATGTAATTTAAAATAGTAAAGTAAAAATGTTTTACTAATTTACATAAATATTTACATAATTGTCTGATAGCAATTTCTCTAGGGAACTATTGGGATTATTAATATTTTAAAAATTGTTCAAAATACATTTTATTATAAGATTACGACTTAAATAGTTAATAAAATTCAAATAGCATCGACTAGAAAAACTCTCAAGAAATCGTATCACGTGTTATTAAAACAGATGTGATTATTAAAAAACCTGATTTGGTAGTTTGACTTTTTGAAGATTTAATTTATTTCATGTTTTAAGTAAAGGGTCATCCATAAATGACGATTTTTACCCCCTCCCTCCCCTCCGTCACACAAATTCAAAAAAGCCAGACCCCCCCCCCCCACTAAACTGACGTCACACCTCAGCCTACAACCTCACTCAAAATTGCAGTTGACTTTTTCTTAAAACATCAAAAATCTTGTCCGAACACCGTAAATATAGAGTATTTTAATCAATTTCTGTTACTATTAATCAAAACAGTTTTCTAAAATGCGAAATAACGGTTAAAATTCGTTTTCTATCATTGATTTTTTAATAATGCAAAAGTGTGCCGTCACACCATCTGAACATTCCACCCTTCCTCTCATCACACATCGTCAACAAATTATGGACCCCCCCCCCCCCCTCTTCCCTGTGAATGTGACGTCATTTATGAACTACTCCTAATTTCTTAATTTAAACAAAATTTAAGGTAAGCCAAAAAAAAATTTTAAATTTTTTTCTCATTTTTACATTTGGAATGTAAACAAACAGGTCCTAACCATTTCATGCCGTCTTTCAAAAGTATAAGTTTCTTAAAGGCATTTACTTGAAATATTTTGAACAACAAGTGGTGATGCCAGGAATAAAATCACGACCACATGATAAAGCCAATCAAACGTTGTCTTAAAACAATGACCCTTTGTTTTGAAATGTCGGGTTAATATCAATAATTACAAATGTAAACGTACAGGAGAAAAATAGTTTCAATTTCTATAAATTTATACATTTTATTATACTGTTTCTTAAAATATAAAATGTTCATTTTTTTTACATCCACTTTAAAGATGAAATTGAAAGAAAAACGTTCTTACCCATACCTACAATAAAACGAACGGGTGCTGCTAAGCACGTTTTGCGGTTTCCAATGAACTTTCGAAAAATGTATTAAAACCTCACCAAAATATCGATATTATTAAAAAGGGAATTTTAAACATCAAAACAAAAAAACCCCACAAAAATGTATTGTATTTAGCCGTTACCTAGTTTTTAATAAAAACAAAACAAAACAACAACACTGCTTTTTATAGCCGTGTTTCATACTTTTCACTTTCGTCCTGTCTTTCTGATCTTTCTTCAAAGACAATCTCCTCGCATTTTACGTCCACTTGCACAATCTCTAAATCCACTGTTCTCTCGTCTATCTGCTGATTGCCGATATCCATTTCAAATTCTTCGAATTTGGCCAGATCTTCAACGGGGCTTGTATTATTGAGCCAAGCAGTTACAGCAGCGTTGGACACCAAGCCACTATTCAATCGATCCTCACCTGAGGAAAGATATATTCAGAAGTACTTAACAAAACGAAGAACTTAATTGTAAGTTATAAAAGAGCATTAAACTTCAAAAGTAATGCAATTCATTCTAAAATTTTAACCAAATTGAAAAAAAAACACATAATTTTGTAAAATGAAAATAAAAGATAATTGGGTCTACTAAATTTTAAAATTATACCTTAAAGTTCAATAATAACTATAATAAAAAAATAAAACCAAATAAATTACTATGAGTTACATTATATACATTATAGGTTAAAGAAATGGTTATCTGGCTCGTTATAGAATACTCGTGGTAAAGTGATGAATACTAGAAATCAAGTGCTAAAATACAGTAATCAAGTGCTAGAATAAAAACGATCGTGCTAAAATACAGTGATAAAGTGCTAGAATAAAAGCGACCAAGTGCTAAAATTAAGTGATCAAGTGCTAAAATACAGTGATAAAGTGCTAGAATAAAAGTGATCAAGTGCTAGAATAAAAGTGATCAAGTGCTAAAATAAAGTGATCAAGTGCTAAAATACAGTGATCAAGTGCTAAAATACAGTGATAAAGTGCTAGAATAAAAATGATAAAGTGCTAGAATAAAAGTGATCAAGTGCTAAAATAAAGTGATCAAGTGCTAAAATACAGTGATAAAGTGCTAGAATAAAAGCGACCAAGTGCTAAAATTAAGTGATCAAGTGCTAAAATACAGTGATAAAGTGCTAGAATAAAAGTGATAAAGTGCTAGAATAAAAGTGATCAAGTGCTAAAATAAAGTGATCAAGTGCTAAAATACAGTGATCAAGTGCTAAAATACAGTGATAAAGTGCTAAAATAAAAGTGATAAAGTGCTAGAATAAAAGTGATCAAGTGCTAGAAAAAAGGGATCAAGTGCTAAAACACAGTGATCAAGTGCTAAAATACAGTAATCAAGTGCTAGAATAAAAGTGATCAAGTGCTAAAATACAGTGATCAAGTGCTAAAATACAGTGATCAAGTGCTAGAATAAAAGTGATCAAGTGCTAAAATAAAAGTGATCAAGTGCTAAAATAAAAGTGATCAAGTGCTAAAATAAAAGTGATCAAGTGCTAAAATACAGTGATCAAGTGCTAAAATATAGTGATAAAGTGCTAGAATAAAAGTGATCAAGTGCTAAAATACAGTGATCAAGTGCTAAAATACAGTAATAAAGTGCTAGAATAAAAGTGATCAAGTGCTAAAATAACGTGATTAAGTGCTAAAATACAGTGATCAAGTGCTAAAATAAAGTGATCAAGTGCTAAAATACAGTGATCAAGTGCTAGAATACAGTGATAAAGTGCTAGAATAAAAGTGATCAAGTGCTAAAATACAGTGATCAAGTGCTAAACTACAGTGATAAGGTGCTAGAATAAAAGTGATCAAGTGCTAAAATACAGTGATCAAGTGCTAAAATACAGTGATAAAGTGCTAGAATAAAAGTGATCAAGTGCTAAAATACATTGATTAAGTGCTAAAATACAGTGATCAAGTGCTAAAATACAGTGATCAAGTGCTAGAATAAAAGCGATCAAGTGCTAAAATAAAGTGATCAAGTGCTAAAATACAGTGATCAAGTGCTAAAATACAGTGATAAAGTGCTAGAATAAAAGCGATCAAGTGCTAAAATACAGTGATCAAGTGCTAAAATACAGTGATAAAGTGCTAGAATAAAAGTGATCAAGTGCTAAAATACAGTGATCAAGTGCTAAAATACAGTGATCAAGTGCTAGAATAAAAGTGATCAAGTGCTAGAATAAAAGTGGTCAAGTGCTAGAATAAAAGTGATCAAGTGCTAAAATACAGTGATCAAGTGCTAATATACAGTGATAAAGTGCTAAAATACAGTGATCAAGTGCTAAAATACAGTGATAAAGTGCTAGAATAAAAGTGATCAAGTGCTAAAATACAGTGATCAAGTGCTAAAATACAGTGATAAAGTGCTAGAATAAAAGTGATCAAGTGCTAAAATACAGTGATCAAGTGCTAGAATAATAGTGATCAAGTGCTAAAATACATTGATTAAGTGCTAAAATACAGTGATCAAGTGCTAAAATACAGTGATAAAGTGCTAGAATAAAAGTGATCAAGTGCTAGAATAAAAGTGATCAAGTGCTAAAATACAGTGATCAAGTGCTAGAATAAAAGTGATCAAGTGCTAGAATAAAAGTGATCAAGTGCTAAAATACAGTGATCAAGTGCTAGAATAAAAGTGATCAAGTGCTAAAATACAGTGATCAAGTGCTAGAATAAAAGTGATCAAGTGCTAGAATAAAAGCGATCAAGTGCTAAAATAAAGTGATCAAGTGCTAAAATACAGTGATCAAGTGCTAAAATACAGTGATAAAGTGCTAGAATAAAAGCGATCAAGTGCTAAAATACAGTGATCAAGTGCTAAAATACAGTGATAAAGTGCTAGAATAAAAGTGATCAAGTGCTAAAATACAGTGATCAAGTGCTAAAATACAGTGATCAAGTGCTAGAATAAAAGTGATCAAGTGCTAGAATAAAAGTGGTCAAGTGCTAGAATAAAAGTGATCAAGTGCTAAAATACAGTGATCAAGTGCTAATATACAGTGATAAAGTGCTAAAATACAGTGATCAAGTGCTAAAATACAGTGATAAAGTGCTAGAATAAAAGTGATCAAGTGATAAAATACAGTGATCAAGTGCTAAAATACAGTGATAAAGTGCTAGAATAAAAGTGATCAAGTGCTAAAATACAGTGATCAAGTGCTAAAATACAGTGATCAAGTGCTAGAATAAAAGTGATCAAGTGCTAGAATAAAAGTGGTCAAGTGCTAGAATAAAAGTGATCAAGTGCTAAAATACAGTGATCAAGTGCTAATATACAGTGATAAAGTGCTAAAATACAGTGATAAAGTGCTAGAATAAAAGTGATCAAGTGCTAGAACAAAATCGATCAAGTGCTAAAATACAGTGATCAAGTGCTAAAATACAGTTATCAAGTGCTAGAATAAAAGTGATCAAGTGCTAGAATAAAAGTGATCAAGTTCTAGAATAAAAGTTAACAAGTGCTAAAATACAGTGATAAAGTGCAAGAATAAAAGTGATCAAGTGCTAAAATACAGTGATCAAGTGCTAGAATAAAAGTGATCAAGTGCTAAAATACAGTGATAAAGTGCTAGAATAAAAGTTAACAAGTGCTAAAATACAGTGATAAAGTGCAAGAATAAAAGTGATCAAGTGCTAAAATACAGTGATCAAGTGCTAGAATAAAAGTGATCAAGTGCTAAAATACAGTGATAAAGTGCTAGAATAAAAGTGATCAAGTGCTAAAATACAGTGATAAAGTGCTAGACTAAAAGTGATCAAGTGCTAAAATACAGTGATCAAGTGCTAAAATACAGTGATCAAGTGCTAAAATACAGTGATCAAGTGCTAAAATACAGTGATAAAGTGCTAGAATAAAAGTGATCAAGTGCTAGAATAAAAGTGGTCAAGTGCTAAAATACAGTGATAAAGGGCTAGAATAAAAGTGATCAAGTGCTAGAATAAAAGTGATCAAGTTCTAGAATAAAAGTGATCAAGTGCTAAAATACAGTGATCAAGTGCTAAAATACAGTGATCAAGTGCTAAAATACAGTGATCAAGTGCTAGAATAAATGTGATCAAGTGCTAAAATACAGTGATCAAGTGCTAGAATAAAAGTGATCAAGTGCTAGAATAAAAGTGATCAAGTGCTAAAATACAGTGATCAAGTGCTAAGATACAGTGATCAAGTGCTAGAATAAAAGTGATCAAGTGCTAAAATACAGTGATCAAGTGCTAGAATAAAAGTGATCAAGTGCTAGAATAAAAGCGATCAAGTGCTAAAATAAAGTGATCAAGTGCTAAAATACAGTGATCAAGTGCTAAAATACAGTGATAAAGTGCTAGAATAAAAGCGATCAAGTGCTAAAATACAGTGATCAAGTGCTAAAATACAGTGATAAAGTGCTAGAATAAAAGTGATCAAGTGCTAAAATACAGTGATCAAGTGCTAAAATACAGTGATCAAGTGCTAGAATAAAAGTGATCAAGTGCTAGAATAAAAGTGGTCAAGTGCTAGAATAAAAGTGATCAAGTGCTAAAATACAGTGATCAAGTGCTAATATACAGTGATAAAGTGCTAAAATACAGTGATCAAGTGCTAAAATACAGTGATAAAGTGCTAGAATAAAAGTGATCAAGTGATAAAATACAGTGATCAAGTGCTAAAATACAGTGATAAAGTGCTAGAATAAAAGTGATCAAGTGCTAAAATACAGTGATCAAGTGCTAAAATACAGTGATCAAGTGCTAGAATAAAAGTGATCAAGTGCTAGAATAAAAGTGGTCAAGTGCTAGAATAAAAGTGATCAAGTGCTAAAATACAGTGATCAAGTGCTAATATACAGTGATAAAGTGCTAAAATACAGTGATAAAGTGCTAGAATAAAAGTGATCAAGTGCTAGAACAAAATCGATCAAGTGCTAAAATACAGTGATCAAGTGCTAAAATACAGTTATCAAGTGCTAGAATAAAAGTGATCAAGTGCTAGAATAAAAGTGATCAAGTGCTAGAATAAAAGTTAACAAGTGCTAAAATACAGTGATAAAGTGCAAGAATAAAAGTGATCAAGTGCTAAAATACAGTGATCAAGTGCTAGAATAAAAGTGATCAAGTGCTAAAATACAGTGATAAAGTGCTAGAATAAAAGTTAACAAGTGCTAAAATACAGTGATAAAGTGCAAGAATAAAAGTGATCAAGTGCTAAAATACAGTGATCAAGTGCTAGAATAAAAGTGATCAAGTGCTAAAATACAGTGATAAAGTGCTAGACTAAAAGTGATCAAGTGCTAGAATAAAAGTGGTCAAGTGCTAAAATACAGTGATAAAGGGCTAGAATAAAAGTGATCAAGTGCTAGAATAAAAGTGATCAAGTTCTAGAATAAAAGTGATCAAGTGCTAAAATACAGTGATCAAGTGCTAAAATACAGTGATCAAGTGCTAAAATACAGTGATCAAGTGCTAGAATAAATGTGATCAAGTGCTAAAATACAGTGATCAAGTGCTAAAATACAGTGATAAAGTGCTAGAATAAATGTGATCAAGTGCTAAAATACAGTGATCAAGTGCTAAAATACAGTGATCAAGTGCTAGAATAAATGTGATCAAGTGCTAAAATACAGTGATCAAGTGCTAAAATACAGTGATCAAGTGCTAGAATAAAAGTGATCAAGTGCTAGAATAAAAGTGATCAAGTGCTAGAATAAAAGTGATCAAGTGCTAAAATACAGTGATCAAGTGCTAAAAAATACAGTGATCAAGTGCTAGAATACAGTGATCAAGAGCTAAAATACAGGTGGTTATGTGCTAAAATACAGTAATCAAGTGCTAAAATACAGTGATCAAGTGCTAGAATAAAAGTGATCAAGTGCAAAAATAGAAGTGGAGAGGTCAAGTTCTAGAAAAGTATAGGTAAAATGCTAGAAAAGGATAGATCAAGTGCTAGAAGAGGAGAAATCAACACGACACACCCGTAGGAGAGGGGGGGGAGGGGTCCGTGTCGTGATTTTGTGATGGTTTGTGATGAGTGGGGGGGGGGGGGGTGTTCAGATGTTGTGACGTCACACTTGTATTATAAAAAAAACAATGTTAGAAAACAAGTTTTAGCCCTTATTTTGCGTTTTAGAAAACTGTTTTAATAAATTGTAATAGGAATTGATTAAAATACACTATTTTGACAGATTTCAGACACAATTTCGGAAAAATATCGATGTTTTAAGAAAATTTTAACTGCAATTTTGAGGAAGGGGGTTTGTAGGATGAGGTGTGACGTCATTTGGGGGGGGGGGGGGCGGTCTGGCTTTTTGTGATGATGTATGACGGAGGGGAGGGAGGAGGTAAAAATCGTCAAAAAAGCGTGACGTCATTTATGGATGACCCCCAAAATGCTAGAAAAGGATAGATCAGGTGCTAGAATAAAAAAAAAACGAAGTGCTAGAAAACACCCACTGACTTAGCTTATACACTCCTCACACTTAACAAAATAGTCAAACTCGAGACAATGCATTATTTTAATAAAAAACCTGCGAATAATACTACGGCATACCTTTGGTGCAGCAACAGCAAATCATGCATAGCACCGCAACCACAAAGACTACACAGACAAATACTACTGGGCCAAACCACTTGGGCAATTTATCACTTTCTGTCAGAATAAAAAGTTTGCGTTTTATTACTTTCTCGTATATACGAAGTCTTGTAATCGTGAAAAAAAAAATCGAGATTTTTGTAAATCTCGACGTTTTACACCTCCTTCAGTTGGAAAAACAAAATGTGTATAATAGTGCGGGATATTATTAGTACTTTATAAATTCACATGCGTTTTTTGAAAAATCGGAAATAGCGAAAATTACTACTTCCGGTCAACGGAAATTACTCAAAATTTGATAGAAGGCAGAAAATTAGATCTTTTACTTACGTGTGAAATTTCATTTATCTTTCTGAAATAGTACTCAAGTTATAGGCTTTTGAAAAATTGAAAGTAGAAAAAGTTCCACTTACGGTTATTAGGAATCGCTGAAAAGTTGACATGGATCTACGATTTTGATAAAATATTTATATATGAAATGTCATCAACCTAGATGTAACGGTACTCAAGTTATCGTGTTTACACACACACACATACACACACATACATACATACACACGAGAGAGAGAGAGAGAAAGAGAGAGAGAGAGACATACGGACAAGATTGCAAAACTATGTTTTTCCGACTCAGGGAGGTGTAAAACGTCGAGTTTTGCAAAAATCTCAATTTTTTTTTTGCACGATTACAATACTAATCTTTCTCTATACTTCGTATACGAGAAAGTAAATAACTATAAATGGTAAACTGTACCTTTTTGTTGTATAGAGGTAACATTTGTATTAGATGATGTATTGGCTGTAAAAAATATATTTTGGATTAATTTTAAAATGTCAGAATTGTTGAAAATACATCTTGAATCATGATCCTTGTTAAGCGTTGGAAATAAAACAAATATAAAAAAAACTTTCAAATAGCATGCTTTTAAATGAACTGAAATTTAGAAAATAAAACTAATTTACTTTCTTTAATAAAAGCTTGAATCGCTCATGAGAATTTTTACATATTTTTGCGAGAAAAACTTTTTTTTCTTCTTTTCAGTATTCACAATCTATATCTACCAATGCTGCAACTAAAAATAATTGCTTTTAAACACTATCAGTAGCTCGTGAAAGATGATTATTCTTCCACCACCCTCCCGCGAAAGCAGCCGTCCGTGACAACTTTTTTAAACACGACATCAACCGGATCGAGTAGATCTAGTTAGCTCCCTCCGACCGGCTCGGTGGTTTAAAACATTCGCGTGAACCACAGCTCACCAGACTGTTAGGGCCATCGCGTCAAGCTATTTATCTCCATTCTGTTATTGAATAAAGTAATCTATCGAGCGATTTAATTTTGTTTTCTCCCCTTACTTTTGAAACCCTTGAATTAATTTTTTGAAGACTAATTAAATATCGAATTAAATTTAAAAAATTACTTGTATTGTCATCGAAGTGGAACGGACCAGAAAAGTTTGAACGAAATCGCTGCATTAGAAATGGGACGACAATGAATTACAAGATTTGCCACAAACACATAAACAAACAAACAAATCTTGTAACTCTATTGGTTTGGAGCTTAGGGGAGATAACAAAATTAAATCATTCGATAAAAGCTCTTGGTTGCTGACCCGAAAAATCTCCAGTTCGAACCTTCGGGCAGATGAGGCTCGTTAGCTGGGGACAGCCACTCTTCTAGGAGAGACAACTCCAAAATTAAACAACTGCTGCCTTATAGTTTGTTCTTGGTTAGACAAACTTTATGGAAGCAAATCCAAAAAGAAAAGCAGGCTGAAATCGGAGTCAATGGCCTCAATGGCGCATAACCAGTTGACACGTATCCTTAATTGTGATGGAGGCGTGGTCGAGTCGGTAAAAGCTCATGGTTGATAAATTCGAAAAAGTCTCGAGTTCAAACCCTCTGACAGATAAGGCTCGATCTCTTCCAACACTAAAAATTAAGAACGAAGAAGAAGTTGTCGTCTGTAAAATATGGTCACGCACGGCTGCTTTCACAGGTAAGATAATCGTCTTTTAGATATCGTGATATACTGATGGTGTTTAAAAAAAAATATTTTTAGTCGTGTCGACATGAATTAGAAATCACAAAAAAAAAAATAGAAAAAAAAGTCATTTATTAAAAACCTCTCTAATAACAAGCTTATAAATGCACTGAAAATGATTAAATAAAACGTGTTTGCTTTCTTTCATAAAAGCGTTGGATACTCATAAAATCGTACACATATTTTAGCAACCAAATCTAAATATAGTTTACATTTTGTGTTGGTAGCTTTTATTAAATTACATACATGTATTAAGACGATAAACTTAAATAATCTAAGTTAATTGTTCAAAATGAAATTATATAAAAAGCTTACATCGGCAAGAATCATTTACTGCATTAATGCTTTTTGTTATCGTATCATCGATTATTAAATCATCAGTTTTTAGCACGAACAAAATGGAATACATATTCTCCCTGTCAGAAGAAAATATTTTTTAAGACACATTAGAATGATTTTGAATTTCAAATTATTTTAAAATGTGATGTCAGATTGCATTGTTATCGTGTCTTCACCCACGTGCCAAGTTTGAAACCAATCGGTCAGTTAGAAGTGCTAAAAATTCCGCTCGGCAGTTTCTATCTATGATGACAGACATGACGACAGAGGAAGCAATTAAATAGAAGCTTGTAAAAGCAATAAGAAATGTGTGTCATATATCAGATTATTATTAACATCTCCGTTAAAGAAAGCTGTACCTCTAAATCTCTAAATCAATGCTCAAGCTATTTAGTTCTCCGACTATAGTCAAACTGTATTGATGAAATTTCTATCAGGAAATTCGTGACATCGGCATAGGCAAAGTGCTGGCCAAATTGTGTGCTCGAATATATATATATATATATATATATATATATATATATATATATATATATATATATATATATATAGTCATTTTTTGTGACGATGTGTAACGGAGGGGGGGGGGAAGGGTAAAAATCGTCAAAAAAGCATGACGTCATTTATGGATGACCCTTATCTGATAAAAGATCACCACTTACCGAAGCCTCTCTCAAGCATGAACTGTAACAATTTGTAAGAAAAGGGGGTGTGGGGAGGGGGGGGGGGGGTCAAAGGGCTGACGGATTAAACAGCAGTAATGCAAGTTTTGATATCTTAAACTTACTCGATTTTGTTTCCTTGAAGAGAGTTTTGGACAAGAGAGACGTCCTCTCTATTGGCTAACGACGCCACAATCTAAATAGAAAATTTTATGATTAAACAATCCAAATACTAACTTAATTATTGTATTAATATAGTCAGTGCTTTTTTTGTGACAGTACCTTTTTCGATGTAGTGGAAAAACTATTACTTTTCTTGTATTTTAACGTTTATTGTTAATTTATTATATTAATTTGTAAAATATTAATTTAGTATCTTTGCAGTAGTGATATAGCTTGCATCGAGGTGCGAACTTTTAGGCAATCTATCAGTGTGTAGCGGCATCTATTTTTTTTTTTTTTTTAAAAAGCACCGAATATAGTCCAATTGAAATTTTTATTGGCATTAATTGATTAAAATTTTTATAAAAATGTCCTCTTTTAAATCCAACCCTCAAATGTGCAACTATTTAAAAATTACAATAATACATCTGGTAATGTACTACATTGTTTGAACTTTGAAAAACATCTTTTTGTAAAAGACAATGGAACAGTTTCGGCAGAAAGTCAGAATTGTGATGTCCCTAAAATATGAGATAAAGGAAACTAACAACAGCTGAACACACCATGCGTATCATCTCATCGACAAAATAGTTGAGATTCTCTCCAATTTTGTCGATATAGAATAAGACACTTCCGTAGTTTCTCAGTCGAGAGTGTCGTTGAGAATGAAACCGGCTCTCCACAATAGGAAAGCATAAACTATAGGTGATCTGTAGACAAGATTCCAGCTGAACTTTAAATTACCTGCCATTCAAATTTCAAGATAGTTTTTTATCTTAAGATTTCCTTCCCAATTTACCTCACGATATCATTTAACATAAGTTCTTACCTTTCGCCTTTACTGGTATTTAGCTCTCGGTCATAAAATCCCTTATATCAACCTCAATCAGCGGGCTATTGTCCAGGGCTTTTTATGTCGGGTGGTTTAAGTCCAGGGGGTTTAAGACCGGACGGGAACAGGGCATTACCCCCCCCCCCCCGTCAATTACCCCCTGATATTTAACCCCCCCCCCCCCCCCCGAGTAATTAGTCCCCCTGTCAATTACTCCCCTGTCAATTACCCCCGCCCAGTAAGACATTACCCACCCCACCACCCGGGACAGGGTTAGGGTTATAGTTAGGGCTAGGGTTAGAGCTAGGTTTAGGACTAGGGTTAGGGTTAGTGCTATAGCTGTGGCTAGGGTTAGGGTTAGGGTTAGGCTTAAACCAATGTCTAGTGTTGGTTTTGTGTTAAGTTTTAGGCTGAGGTGGATGCTTGTTTTGGTCTTTTTTTTTAAGGTTAGGATTAAGGTAATATATAAGTATAGAACTCTAGCTAGAGTTAGATTCTAACTTGAGGGGGGGAGGGTTATTCCACAGGGGGTAATTGACAAGGGGGTAATTGCTCCGGGGGTAAATACGGGGGTGGGGGAATGTCCGGGGGTAATTTCCAGGGGGGGGGGAGTAATGTCCTGTAGCCAGCCACACCGGACACCTTTTTATCCATATAAACTGTGCAAAATCAAAATTAAAAAAAAAGAACGGATATGTGCTTGTACATACAAAATTTAGCAAACAGTCAAGTTGCAAGTTCTCTCCCTCCAGTCTCAGACTGCAGTTGTACAAGCTCCAGTCTGTTCAATAGAATGTAAGAGTATTTAGTTCTACGACACATAATGGATTTAGAATGAGAGTGGAATAGAGGAATGAGAAATACCGGATTGGGCCAGTTTCAGTGTTTCTTCCAGACTTTTTTCTCCGGGGGGGGGGGGGGGGCACTTGAAATTTTCGGGGGGGGGGGGGCGGTCGACTTTCTTCGGGGGGCGGACACTGTTAAAAGTATATATTTTCTATATAAATTATATAAATTTAATTTCGTTCGGGGGGTGGGGGGGGGGGGCGGTGGAAAGAGATGCCTGGAAGAAACTCTGGCCAGTTTAAGAGGTCATAAGATAGGTTGTTTTTTTTTGTTTCGTTTTGAATGAACATCTTGGCAAGGATCTTTATTCATCCACTCTATCATCGTAGTTTGGAGTAAAGGGGTTGGGGGGGGGGGGGGGTATTGTAAACGTGAGAAAATGAGAAAAAAACTAAATCGATTTCTGTTAACTGGAATTTTCAGATTTATTTAAAATCTTCAGAATTTGATAATTTTATATTAAATAAAAACGCACTAAAGGAAAGATATTTTTTATAAACGGATTGCCTTATTCAATTCTGTTTTATAATTAAACGCGTAGTAGTTACTTCGGAGCTACAGTATATATTTTTATTTCAATGAAGGCATTTCTGTATCTTATTTTTTCACAAAAAATTGAAAACACGATCAAAACAACTCACTGTTAGCGTGGTTCGTTGCTGCCGGTTCTTTATTACAAAGCGTCCCTGTAAAGGAAAGAGAACACTGTGTATTTATTACAAGCTTTTATTTAACTCACTTCTTCTGTCGTCAGTCGACAGTCTGTCTGTTTAGATCGAAACGTAGGAGTGAAAATTCGGACAGTTCTACTTGACCGATACGATTCACAGTTGGCACGTGGGTCAAGACATGAAGACAATGCAATCTGAAACTAAATTTGACTTAATTGGATGCCTAATTAATTTTTATGAATTAATTAAAATTTGGACCGAATTAGTACCACACGCGTCATCACGTTCAATAGCTGCGCCATCAGGTTTAATAGCTGCGCCATCACGTTCAATAGACACGCAATGGTTTTTAGTCATGTAACTCTATTGTAAATAAAACATGTAGAGCACTGAAATTTTTTTTTTTCATAAAAAACGTTTTAATAGCAAGCTTTTATGTAATGATGCACTAAAAAGTAGAAAATAAATTATACACTACTATTTAAATAAATATAAAGAAAAGCGTGGGTCTCTTCTCAAATATTAGTAAAGGTATCCAATAGGTACTAAAGTAATAAAGTATCTAAAGTGACCCACGCTTTTCTTTATAGTAATTTAAATAGTAGTGTATAATTTATTTTCTACTTTTTAGTGCATCATTACATTAAAGCTAGTTATTAAAACGTTTTTTATGAAAAAGTTTTTTATAGTTATAGCATAAAAATTGGTTTGAAAATTACGTCTATTGCTGAACATTTATGCTTTAATAGTTATTTCTTTTTTTAGGACAATAATTTTATGAAGGTTCATAAAAAAAAATTTATACCAAGTTCGCGCAATTTGTTGTTTATTGTATCTTAAATTTCAACTATACATAGCTTAATAGAAGTCAGGGTTTCTTCCAAACTTTTTTCTCCGGGGGGGGGGGGGGGCACTTGAAATTTTCGGGGGGGGGGGGGCGGTAGACTTTCTTCGGGGGGAGGGGGCGGACACTGTTAAAAGTATATATTTTCTGTATAAGTTATATAAATTTCATTTCGTTCGGGGGGCTGTAGAGATGCACCGAAGAGATGCCTGGAAGAAACTCTGATAGAAGTAAAATTTTAAATCACATTTTAACACGTTTTTATTAACTCAGCTTCGCGTGGATGTGTTTGTTGTTAAAATTGACATCGAAAATTAGCCCACTTCTGATTGCTCTATAGATCTGAAATTTGGCATGCAGGTTACTTTCGCCTAACAATTTCAGATGCAATCATAAAAACTAGCAATTAGAGACCGTAATTAGCTTAATTTAATTACGCCCCAAGGACCATAAAATTGAGGACATGATTTCTAAAGATACCGACAAGACTGTAGGCTTATTGACACAGTTACTTCGGCCCCAATCGATGTGAGCGCGCTGGCCGTGATCGTATAGTGGTTAGTACTTCGCGTTGTGGCCGCGACAACCCAGGTTCGAATCCTGGTCGCTCAAGATTTTTTTAGTCCGTGTATTTATAAACACTTAGTCAATTCATACTTAATCAAGTCATTAGATAAAGTAGAAAATAAACTATATAAAAAACTTTTTTAAAAACCACGTTTTTCATGTGTAGCAACGGACTAAAAAGGAGAAAATAAAATACTTAAAAAAAACTTTTTAAAAAACCACGTTTTTCTTGTGGACTAAAAAGTAGAAAATAAAATACTTAAAAAAAACTTTTTAAAAAACCACGTTTTTCTTGTGGACTAAAAAGTAGAAAATAACTATTTACATACATTTGATGACAAAAAACGTGGGTACGTTCACCATCAAATTTCCCGACCCATCTGCCCGACCCACGTTTTTTGTCATCAAATGTATGTAAATAGTTATTTTCTACTTTTTAGTCCACAAGAAAAACGTGGTTTTTTAAAAAGTTTTTTTTAAGTATTTTATTTTCTACTTTTTAGTCCACAAGAAAAACGTGGTTTTTTAAAAAGTTTTTTTTAAGTATTTTATTTCGTTCATTTAATTTAGGCTGTCATTAAAGGGACACAACTTTCATAATTATTACAAAAATTTACAATCCAGATTTCTTTCCCCTTATTCTGCTTGTATATTGGTTGCTCTTTTTTATTGCCCGAGTATGTTGCGTTGTGTATTTACATTTTTCTTTACAAATTTTAAAGCGAGGATCCACCCAGCACTGCGGGATACCTAGCCTGGTTTGGTAAATAAAATGCGGCTATTTATAAATCCTCTACATTACCTCTTTAATTGTCAATGAAACTACGATTATGTATTACACAACAAATAAAATTGTTGTGACAATTTTGTAAAATCATTTCATTTAACAACCTAAAAATAAATCTAACGATAATAACATAACCCATACCATAACTTCACATCTAAACTATTTAGCTATAATTAAATAACACTAACGTCAACAGTAAAAAAAAACATTCCTAGCCTAATATTACACAATCCTTAAACCATATTTCATAATTCTAAAACGTACCTAAAATTAAATTTAAGGAAACCTTAACACACAAAAACTCTATTATTTACGCGAATATCAAACCAAAGCACACACAATGTTAAAGCCGCACTCTTCCCCACCCACCAGAACAACATACTCGTAAAAAAATAAACAAAATAATTCTTATTCACATTGTCCTAAAGGCCACCACCCACACTGTCTTAAAGGCCACCACCCACACTGTCCTAAAGGCCACGACCCACACTGTCCTAAAGGCCACCACCCACACTGTCCTAAAGGCCACCACCCACACTGTCCTAAAGGCCACGACCCATATTGTCCTAAAGGCCACCACCCACACTGTCTTAAAGGCCACCATCCACATTGTCCTAAAGGCCACCACCCATATTTTCCTAAAGGCCACCACACACTGTCCTAAAGGCCACCACCCACACTGCCATAACGGCCAACACCCACACTGTCCTAAAGGCCACCACCCACACTGCCATAAAGGCCACCACCCACACTGCCATAAAGGCCACCATCAACACTGTCCTAAAGGCCACCACCCACACTGTCCTAAAGGCCACCACCCACACTGTCCTAAAGGCCACCACCCACACTGTCCTAAAGGCCACCACCCACACTGCCATAAAGGCCACCACCCACACTGACATAAAGGCCACCACCCACACTGTCCTAAAGGCCACCACCCACACTGTCCTAAACGCCACCATCCACACTGTCCTAAAGGCCACCACCCACACTGACATAAAGGCCACCACCCACACTGTCCTAAAGGCCACCACCCACACTGTCCTAAAGGCCACCACCCACACTGTCCTAAAGGCCAACGATCACACTATCATAAAGGCCACCACCCACACTGCCATAAAGGCCACCACCCACACTGTCCTAAAGGCCACAGCCCACACTGTCCTAAAGGCCTCTAACAACACTGTCCTAAAGGCCACCACCCACACTGTCTTAAAGGCCTCTAACACCACTGTCTTAAAGGCCACCGTCCATATTGTCTTAAAGGCCACCACCCACACTGTCCTAAAGGCCACGACCCATATTGTCCTAAATGCCACCACCCACACTGTCTTAAAGGCCACCATCCACACTGTCCTAAAGGCCACGACCCACACTGTCCTAAAGGCCTCTAACCACATTGTCCTAAAGGCCACCACCCACACTGTCCTAAAGGCCACCGTCCATATTGTCTTAAAGGCCACTAACCACACTGTCCTAAAGGCCAACGATCACACTGTCCTAAAGGCCACCACCCACACTGTCCTAAAAGCCACCACCCACACTGTCCTAAAGGCCACCACCCACACTGCCATAAAGGCCACCACCCACACTGCCATAAAGGCCACCACCCACACTGTCCTAAAGGCCACCGTCCATATTGTCTTAAAGACCACTAACCACACTGTCCTAAAGGCCACCACCCACACTGTCCTAAAGGCCACCACCCATATTGTCCTAAAGGCCACCACACACTGTCCTAAAGGCCACCACCCACACTGCCATAATGGCCAACACCCACACTGTCCTAAAGGCCACCACCCATACTGCCATAAAGGCCACCACCCACACTGTCCTAAAAGGCCACCACCCACACTGTCCTAAACGCCACCATCCACACTGTCCTAAAGGCCACCACCCAAATTGCCCTAAAGGCCACCACCCACACTGTCCTAAAGGCCACCACCCACACTGTCCTAAAGGCCACGACCCATATTGTCCTAAAGGCTACCACCCACACTGTCCTAAAGGCCACCACCCACACTGCCCTAAAGGCCACCACCCACACTGCCCTAAAGGCCACCACCCACACTGCCATAAAGGCCACCACCCACACTGTCCTAAAAGGCCACCACCCACACTGTCCTAAACGCCACCATCCACACTGTCCTAAAGGCCACCACCCAAATTGCCCTAAAGGCCACCACCCACACTGTCCTAAAGGCCACCACCTACACTGTCCTAAAGGCCACGACCC
The DNA here is from genome assembly GCF_028476545.2 of Physella acuta. Taxonomy (NCBI): domain Eukaryota; kingdom Metazoa; phylum Mollusca; class Gastropoda; family Physidae; genus Physella; species Physella acuta. The sequence continues at coordinate 2,107,902 of NW_026731610.1, read as the reverse complement.
ATATTGTCCTAAAGGCTACCACCCACACTGTCCTAAAGGCCACCACCCACACTGCCCTAAAGGCCACCACCCACACTGCCATAAAGGCCACCATCCACACTGCCATAAAGGCCACCACCCACACTGTCCTAAAGGCCAACGATCACACTATCCTAAAGGCCACCACCCACACTGCCATAAAGACCACTACCCACACTGCCCTAAAGGCCACCACCCACACTGTCCTTAAGGCCACCACCCACACTGTCCTAAAGGCCACCACCCACACTGTCCTAAAGGCCACCACCCACACTGTCCTAAAGGCCACCACCCACACTGTCCTAAAGGCCACCACCCACACTGCCCTAAAAGGCCACCACCCATATTGTCCTAAAGGCCACCACACACTGTCCTAAAGGCCACCACCCACACTGCCATAACGGCCAACACCCACACTGTCCTAAAGGCCACCACCCACACTGCCATAAAGGCCATCACCCACACTGCCATAAAAGCCACCATCCACACTGCCATAAAGGCCACCATCCACACTGTCCTAAAGGCCACCACCCACACTGTTCAAAGGCCACCACCCACACTGTCCTAAAGGCCACCACCCACACTGTCCTAAAGGCCACCGTCCACACTGCCATAAAAGCCACCATCCACACTGTCCTAAAGGCCACCACCCACACTGTCCTAAAGGCCTCTAATCACACTGTTCTAAAGGCCACCACCCACACTGTCCTAAAGGCCACCACCCACACTGTCCTAAAGACCACGACCCACACTGTCCTAAAGGCCACCACCCACACTGTCCTAAAGACCACCACCCACACTGTCCTAAAGGCCACCACCCACACTGTTCAAAGGCCACCACCCACACTGTCCTAAAGACCACGACCCACACTGTCCTAAAGGCCACCACACACACTGTCCTAAAGGCCACCACCCACACTGTCCTAAAGGCCACCACCCACACTGTCCTAAAGGCCACCACCCACACTGCCATAAAGGCCACCACACACTGTCCTAAAGGCCACCACCCACACTGTCCTAAAGGCCAACGATCACACTGTCCTAAAGGCCAACGATCACACTGCCATAAAGGCCACCACACACTGTCCTAAAGGCCACCACCCACACTGTCCTAAAGGCCACCACCCACACTGTCCTAAAGGCCACCACCCACACTGTCCTAAAGGCTACCACCCACACTGTCCTAAAGGCCTCTAACCACACTGTCCTAAAGGCCACCACCCACACTGCCATAAAGGCCACCACCCACACTGTCCTAAAGGCCACCACCCACACTGTCCTAAAGGCCACCACCCACACTGTCCTAAAGGCCACCACCCACACTGCCATAAAGGCCACCACCCACACAGCCCTAAAGGCCACCACACACACTGTCCTAAAGGCTACCACCCACACTGTCCTAAAGGCCACCACCCACACTGTCCTAAAGGCCACCACCCACACTGTCCAAAAGGCCACCACCCACACTGCCATAAAGGCCACCACCCACACTGTCCTAAAGGCCACCACCCACACTGTCCTAAAGGCCACCACCCACACTGTCCTAAAGGCCACCACCCACACTGTCCTAAAGGCCAACGATCACACTATCCTAAAGGCCACCACCCACACTGTCCTAAAGGCCACCATCCACACTGTCCTAAAGGCCACCACACACACTGCCCTAAAGGCCACCACACACACTGCCCTAAAGGCCACCACCCACACTGTCCTAAAGGCCACCACCCACACTGTCCTAAAGGCCACCATCCACACTGCCATAAAGACCACTACCCACACTGCCCTAAAGGCCACCACCCACACTGTCCTTAAGGCCACCACCCACACTGTCCTAAAGGCCTCTAACCACACTGTCCTAAAGGCCACCACCGACACTGTCCTAAAGGCCACCACCCACACTGTCCTAAAGGCCACCACCCACACAGCCCTAAAGGCCACCACCCATATTGTCCTAAAGGCCACCACACACTGTCCTAAAGGCCACCACCCACACTGCCATAACGGCCAACACCCACATTGTCCTAAAGGCCACCACCCACACTGCCATAAAGGCCATCACCCACACTGCCATAAAGGCCACCATCCACACTGCCATAAAGGCCACCATCCACACTGTCCTAAAGGCCACCACCCACACTGCCATAAAGGCCACGACCCACCCTGTCCTAAAGGCCACCACCCACACTGCCATAAAGGCCACCACCCACACTGCCATAAAGGCCATCACCCACACTGCCATAAAGGCCACCATCCACACTGCCATAAAGGCCACCATCCACACTGTCCTAAAGGCCACCACCCACACTGTCCTAAAGGCCACCACCCACACTGTCCTAAAGGGCACGACCCACACTGTCCTAAAGGCCACCATCCACACTGTCCTAAAGGCCACCACACACACTGTCCTATAGGCCACCACCCACACTGTCCTAAAGGCCACCACACACACTGTGCTAAAGGCCACCACACACTGTCCTAAAGGCCACCACCCACACTGTCCTAAAGGCCACCACCCACACTGCCATAAAGGCCATCACCCACACTGCCATAAAAGCCACCATCCACACTGCCATAAAGGCCACCATCCACACTGTCCTAAAGGCCACCACCCACACTGTTCAAAGGCCACCACCCACACTGTCCTAAAGGCCACCACCCACACTGTCCTAAAGGCCACCGTCCACACTGCCATAAAAGCCACCATCCACACTGTCCTAAAGGCCACCACCCACACTGTCCTAAAGGCCTCTAATCACACTGTTCTAAAGGCCACCACCCACACTGTCCTAAAGGCCACCACCCACACTGTCCTAAAGACCACGACCCACACTGTCCTAAAGGCCACCACCCACACTGTCCTAAAGACCACCACCCACACTGTCCTAAAGGCCACCACCCACACTGTTCAAAGGCCACCACCCACACTGTCCTAAAGACCACGACCCACACTGTCCTAAAGGCCACCACACACACTGTCCTAAAGGCCACCACCCACACTGTCCTAAAGGCCACCACCCACACTGTCCTAAAGGCCACCACCCACACTGCCATAAAGGCCACCACACACTGTCCTAAAGGCCACCACCCACACTGTCCTAAAGGCCAACGATCACACTGTCCTAAAGGCCAACGATCACACTGCCATAAAGGCCACCACACACTGTCCTAAAGGCCACCACCCACACTGTCCTAAAGGCCACCACCCACACTGTCCTAAAGGCCACCACCCACACTGTCCTAAAGGCTACCACCCACACTGTCCTAAAGGCCTCTAACCACACTGTCCTAAAGGCCACCACCCACACTGCCATAAAGGCCACCACCCACACTGTCCTAAAGGCCACCACCCACACTGTCCTAAAGGCCACCACCCACACTGTCCTAAAGGCCACCACCCACACTGCCATAAAGGCCACCACCCACACAGCCCTAAAGGCCACCACACACACTGTCCTAAAGGCTACCACCCACACTGTCCTAAAGGCCACCACCCACACTGTCCTAAAGGCCACCACCCACACTGTCCAAAAGGCCACCACCCACACTGCCATAAAGGCCACCACCCACACTGTCCTAAAGGCCACCACCCACACTGTCTTAAAGGCCACCACCCACACTGTCCTAAAGGCCACCACCCACACTGTCCTAAGGGCCAACGATCACACTATCCTAAAGGCCACCACCCACACTGTCCTAAAGGCCACCATCCACACTGTCCTAAAGGCCACCACACACACTGCCCTAAAGGCCACCACACACACTGCCCTAAAGGCCACCACACACTGTCCTAAAGGCCACCACCCACATTGTCCTAAAGGCCACCACCCACACTGTCCTAAAGGCCACCACCCACACTGTCCTAAAGGCTACCACCCACACTGTCCTAAAGGCCTCTAACCACACTGTCCTAAAGGCCACCACCCACACTGCCATAAAGGCCACCACCCACACTGTCCTAAAGGCCACCACCCACACTGTCCTAAAGGCCACCACCCACACTGTCCTAAAGGCCACCACCCACACTGCCATAAAGGCCACCACCCACACAGCCCTAAAGGCCACCACACACACTGTCCTAAAGGCTACCACCCACACTGTCCTAAAGGCCACCACCCACACTGTCCTAAAGGCCACCACCCACACTGTCCAAAAGGCCACCACCCACACTGCCATAAAGGCCACCACCCACACTGTCCTAAAGGCCACCACCCACACTGTCCTAAAGGCCACCACCCACACTGTCCTAAAGGCCACCACCCACACTGTCCTAAGGGCCAACGATCACACTATCCTAAAGGCCACCACCCACACTGTCCTAAAGGCCACCATCCACACTGTCCTAAAGGCCACCACACACACTGCCCTAAAGGCCACCACACACACTGCCCTAAAGGCCACCACCCACACTGTCCTAAAGGCCACCACCCACACTGTCCTAAAGGCCACCACCCACACTGCCATAAAGACCACTACCCACACTGCCCTAAAGGCCACCACCCACACTGTCCTTAAGGCCACCACCCACACTGTCCTAAAGGCCTCTAACCACACTGTCCTAAAGGCCACCACCGACACTGTCCTAAAGGCCACCACCCACACTGTCCTAAAGGCCACCACCCACACAGCCCTAAAGGCCACCACCCATATTGTCCTAAAGGCCACCACACACTGTCCTAAAGGCCACCACCCACACTGCCATAACGGCCAACACCCACATTGTCCTAAAGGCCACCACCCACACTGCCATAAAGGCCATCACCCACACTGCCATAAAGGCCACCATCCACACTGCCATAAAGGCCACCATCCACACTGTCCTAAAGGCCACCACCCACACTGCCATAAAGGCCACGACCCACCCTGTCCTAAAGGCCACCACCCACACTGCCATAAAGGCCACCACCCACACTGCCATAAAGGCCATCACCCACACTGCCATAAAGGCCACCATCCACACTGCCATAAAGGCCACCATCCACACTGTCCTAAAGGCCACCACCCACACTGTCCTAAAGGCCACCACCCACACTGTCCTAAAGGGCACGACCCACACTGTCCTAAAGGCCACCATCCACACTGTCCTAAAGGCCACCACACACACTGTCCTATAGGCCACCACCCACACTGTCCTAAAGGCCACCACACACACTGTGCTAAAGGCCACCACACACTGTCCTAAAGGCCACCACCCACACTGTCCTAAAGGCCTCCACCCACACTGCCATAAAGGCCACCACCCACACTGCCATAAAGGCCACCACCCACACTGCCATAAAGGCCACCACCCACACTGTCCTAAAGGCCACCACCCACACTGCCATAAAGGCCACCACCCACACTGCCATAAAGGCCACCACCCACACTGTCCTAAAAGGCCACCACCCACACTGTCCTAAACGCCACCATTCACACTGTCCTAAAGGCCACCACCCACACTGTCCTAAAGGCCACCACCCACACTGTCCTAAAGGCCACGACCCACACTGTCCTAAAGGCCACCACACACACTGTCCTAAAGGCCACCACACACTGTCCTAAAGGCCACCACCCACACTGTTCAAAGGCCACCACCCACACTGTCCTAAAGGCCACCACCCACACTGTCCTAAAGGCCACCACCCACACTGCCATAAAGGCCACCACCCACACTGTCCTAAAGGCCACCACCCACACTGTCCTAAAGGCCACCACTCACACTGTCCTAAAGGCCACCACCCACACTGTCCTAAAGGCCACCACCCACACTGTCCTAAAGGCCATCACCCACACTGACATAAAAGCCACTACCCACACTGTCCTAAAGGCCACCACCCACACTGTCCTAAAGGCCACCACCCACACTGTCCTAAAGGCCACGACCCACACTGTCCTAAAGGCCATCACCCACACTGACATAAAAGCCACTACCCACACTGTCCTAAAGGCCACCACACACACTGTCCTAAAGGCCACCACCCACACTGTCCTAAAGGCCACCACCCACACTGTCCTAAAGGCCATCACCCACACTGACATAAAAGCCACTACCCACACTGTCCTAAAGGCCACCACCCACACTGTCCTAAAGGCCACCACCCACACTGTCCTAAAGGCCACGACCCACACTGTCCTAAAGGCCATCACCCACACTGACATAAAAGCCACTACCCACACTGTCCTAAAGGCCACCACACACACTGTCCTAAAGGCCACCACCCACACTGTCCTAAAGGCCACCACCCACACTGTCCTAAAGGCCACCACCCACACTGTCCTAAAGGCCACGACCCACACTGTCCTAAAGGCCACCACCCACACTGTCCTAAAGGCTACCACCCACACTGTCCTAAAGGCCACCACCCACACTGTCCTAAAGGCCACCACCCACACTGTCCTAAAGGCCACCACCCACACTGTCCTAAAGGCCACCACCCACACTGTCCTAAAGGCCACCACCCACACTGTCCTAAGGCCAACGATCACACTGTCCTAAAGGCCACGACCCACACTGCCCTAAAGGCCACCACCCACACGGCCATAAAGGCCATCACCCACACTGACATAAAAGCCACTACCCACACTGTCCTAAAGGCCACCACCCACACTGTCCTAAAGGCCACCACCCACACTGTCCTAAAGGCCACCACCCACACTGTCCTAAAGGCCACCACCCACACTGTCCTATAGGCCACGACCCACACTGTCCTAAAGGCCACCACCCACACTGTCCTAAAGGCCACCACCCACACTGTCCTATAGGCCACCACCCACACTGTCCTAAAGGCCACCACCCACACTGTCCTAAAGGCCACCACCCACACTGTCCTAAAGGCCTCTAACCACACTGCCCTAAAGGCCACCACCCACACTGTCCTATAGGCCACGACCCACACTGTCCTAAAGGCCACCACCCACACTGTCCTAAAGGCCACCACCCACACTGTCCTATAGGCCACGACCCACACTGTCCTAAAGGCCACCACCCACACTGTCCTAAAGGCCTCTAACCACACTGTCCTAAAGGCCACCACCCACACTGTCCTAAAGGCCACCACCCACACTGTCCTAAAGGCCACCACCCACACTGTCCTAAAGGCCACCACCCACACTGTCCTAAGGCCAACGATCACACTGCCCTAAAGGCCACCACCCACACTGTCCTAAAGGCCACCACCCACACTGCCATAAAGGCCACCACCACACACTGTCCTAAAGGCCACCACACACTATCCTAAAGGCCACCACCCGCACTGTCCTAAAGGTTCTAAAAGCCACTATACACGGTGATTCTAAACCACCATATAAAATATCCCTAACATGGGAAATCACGTAAAGCAATATATACTCTATCGAGATCAGCATAAGCCTTTGTACAGTGTGCCAAAAACAAAAGTCGCCTCGCTTCAACAAAACATATAGGTTTCCTTTTTTTAAACAAGTATTGGGTCATCCTAACCTTTTAATTAAAAGAAAGAAAAGCTAACTCTATTCTCGAGACGTACACAATGTTTATGGCCATTAACTTTCCGCCGTGTCCTTAATGTTCCTAGGTCGTGAATGGTGTGCTTGATTTCGATTGCACACCAAACACATTCCTTTAGCCCATTAAAAAAAAAAAAAGAAGGGAAAACCACGTGCATTTTTTATTGCCATAAATGTGTAAACAATGCTTTCTATTTTTAGTAACCATCTATTTTAAGATAAGTATGGTTACACGTTTTGGTAGTACGAGCCGACCCGCGGCGTATCATACGCCGCTATTTAGTTGTTTTATTTTCTACTTTTCAGTAATTCATAATTTGTAAATTCGACAGTACCAATGCTGCCACTGAAAATATTTGCTTTAAACTACTATCAGTTGGTCGATAAGGACGATAACCCCCCTCCACCCTCAGTTCCCCTAACCTCTACCCTTACACCCCCCCCCCCCCCATGAAAGCAGCCTCCTCTTAATTACCTCCCCTAAGTTTAAAATAGTTTCAAACTAAATTATCTGCCCCTAATAGGAGTCAATAAACCCGGCTCTATGATTGTAAACATTTAGCGTGAACCACAGCTCACCAGACCACGTGGGGGTGGGGGAGGTTGATTTATGCCTAGTGAAGAAGAGAGGGGACTGCAAGGCGCGCTTACAGCTTGTTTTCTAGCGTCTCCCAGAAGAGAATTATATATATTGATGGCTGCGTTTTATTTTTCTACGTATCAAATAGGCTTAGTGAATATACCAGTGGCGTAGCCAGGATCGTCTCAAGGGGGGGGGTTCCAATTTTTACCCGGGGACAAACTTTCGATTTGCACCCCCCCTCAAACTTTCGATTTGCACCCCCCCCCTCAAACTTTCGATTTGCACCCCCCCCCCCTCAAACTTTCGATTTGCACCACCCCCTCAAACTTTCGATTTGCACCCCCCCCCTCAAACTTTCGATTTGCACCCCCCCCCCCCCTCAAACTTTCGATTTGCACCCCCCCTCAAACTTTCGATTTGCACCCCCCCTCATACTTTTTATATATACCGAGGGGTCTATGGGGGGGGGTTATGACCCCCCCTAACCCCCCCCTGCCTACGCCACTGGAATATACTGTATTTTTCTTGCAAAGAGCAGATAAGGGCCATTATTATTATTATTCTTACAGATAACACTATTATACTTCCAGACTGCTGCATAGATTAACAGGTCAGATATATATTCGGAACAAACAAAATGAAAAGGTTATTCGAGTTGGCGAGCAATATAACATCGTGTTTTGTATCATTCCCATAAAGGACACTTATAACATGACTGTAGTAAATCTAATACAATTTAACAAATCTAACTCGACCATAAAAATATTGACATTTCTCAAAGAAGTTCGTCCATAAAAATATTGACATTTCTCAAAGAAGTTCGTCCGTAAAAATATTGACATTTCTCAAAGAAGTTCCTCTGTAAAAATATTGACATTTCTCAAAGAAGTTCCTCTGTAAAAATTTGACATTTCTTACACACTTACATCCGTCTGAAATTAAATTACCATTGACAAAAAATATGTAGGCCTATTTACATAGAATCAGTATAACAATACTGTACCTACCTGCCTCAGTGTGTTGACAATACACAACAAGGGACACAACCACTGCACTCAAGAGTGTTCTAGCCATAATGGATTGGCCCAACTATAATGAAACGTATAAATAGGTACCATATAATGACACCACATTGGCAATCAAACTACTTAAAATTGATAAAATATTGATAGGGTACATCAAAGCAGTGGAGTAGCGGGGTGAGGGGGCGGGGTGTGCGGACCGCACCGGGTGACACCATTTTAGGGGGGGTGACACCATGGCAAAAAATAGCAAAATGTATAGAGAAAAAAGATAATTCCACTTAATTAAGTGATTAATTCGATTGTTAAAAAGTCTTTTCAGAGCAAATTTGACAAATCCCGACAACAAGGGTGGAGGGGATGGGGCGCAAATTGAAAATTGAAAGTTTGTCCCCGGGCGCCGGGAAGGGTCGCTATGCCTCTGGGGGGGGGGGGGTGACACCATTAAGTGCCGCACCGGCTGACACCCCGACCTACTTAAAATTATGAAATATTGATACTGAGATGATATAAAACTGCCGAAACAAAGTCAATGTTGATATTAATAGAATACTTCGATATGAATCAAGCTGTTGTGAAAAAGATATCCATTTACTGCTATTTTCGTAGTTATTGACCATATATGTCAGTACTTCATTGTGCCAGTAATGAATTGTGTTACATCATACGATGTGCATGTAACAAAACAGTCTGAACTATCACATTTCATTACACTGTAGATGTGGCACCACATTACTCTGTTTGGATGTAGCACAACATTACACTGTGTGGTAGTAACGCCACATTGCACTGTCTGTGGATGTAGAACAATATTACACTGTGTGGTAGAACTACTACATTACACTGTGGATGTAGCACCATATTACACTATGGATGTAGCACCACATTACATTATGTGGATGTAGCACCACATTACATTATGCGGATGTAACACCACATTACACTGTAGATATAGCACTACATTAAATTTGGTTGGGGTAGCACCACATTACACTATGGATGTAGCACCATATTACACTATGGATGTAGCACTACATTACATTATGTGGATGTAGCACCACATTACATTATATGGATGTAGCACCGCGTTACCTTATGTGGATGTAACACCACATTACATTATGTGAATGTAGCACCACATTACACTGTTGATGTAGCACTACATTACATTTGGTTGGTGTAACACCACATTACATTATGTGGATGTAACACCATATTACATTATGTGGATGTAACACCACATTACACTATGGATGTAGCACCATATTGCACTATGGATGTAGCACCACATTACATTATGTAAATGTAGCACCACATTACATTATGTGGATGTAGCACCACATTACATTATGTGAATGTAGCACCACATTACATTATGTGAATGTAACACCACATTACATTATGTGAATGTAACACCACATTACATTATGTGGATGTAACACCACATTACATTATGTGGATGTAACACCACATTACATTATGTGGATGTAGCCCCACATAACATTATGTGAATGTAGGACCACATTACATTATGTGGATGTAGGACCACATTACATTATGTGGATGTAACACCACATTACACTGTAGATATAGCGCTACATTAAATTTGGTTGGGGTAGCACCACATTACACTATGGATGTAGCACCATATTGCACTATGGATGTAGCACCACATTACATTATGTGGATGTAGCACCACATTACATTATGTGAATGTAGCACCACATTACATTATGTGGATGTAACACCACATTACACTGTAGATATAGCACTACATTAAATTTGGTTGGGGTAGCACCACATTACACTATGGATGTAGCACCATATTACACTATGGATGTAGCACCACATTACATTATGTGGATGTAACACCGCATTACATTATGTGGATATAGCACCACATTACACTGTGTGGATAAAGCACAACATAAAAAATTATATAAAGAGCCTTATTATATTGTATTCGTTCATCGATTCGGCATTGACAATTGTTTTCTGTTTCGTATATCCTACAATATAAATACAATGATAGACACCGTTCCATTGTTTACATCAATGTTACACCAGATTGCTTTAATTTATTATATTGTCCGGTAATGATTTCTTTTTTTTTTTGAATGCACTTAATTTTAACATTACTATCATCAGTATTAATTTATTTTAAAAATATATTTTTAAAAACTCAAGAACTTAAATTTATACTTGCCTTTTTATTCTTGTTTTTTTTTTTTACTTGGCACGAACTGTGGGACAAAGTTCGGAAAATGTCTCGTAATTTTTTAAATCCAGGTATATATGCAAATATTGATTGAATAAATTTAAGTTTTAAGAAAAACCCTCTGTTCTGCCCTGTGGATTTGTTTCTTTTTATCAGTCCAGGGGCATGATAAACTAGTACCACTGGTACTAGACTTGCAGTTCTGTTGTGTGTCACTACAATATGGTGACGTAAATCGAATTAACGACGTGATTTAGGCGGGGTCTGTACCTGTCACAGCAGCGTGGCGCTTTAATTTACACTTTTAAACATCTATGATACCTGCTATTCTTCTCGCTGTTTTTCTATGTGTCTCTATATACATGTAAAATATATGCAAATATTCACATGCACAAGCACATGCACATATACATTCACATATCCATACGCTTATACCTATACCAACGTACACGAACAGGTACAAGAACGCGCACAAATGCACCTGCAAATAAGTTTGAGCAATCACTTAATGAATGATGCCTGCTATTCTTCTCGCTGTCTTTCTCCTTGTCTCTATATACATGTAAAATATATGCAAATATTCACATGCACATGCACACGCACATATAAATTCACATATCCATACGCCTATACCTATACCCATACCAACGTACACAAACAGGTACAAAAACGCTCACAAATGCACCTGCAAATAAGTTTGAGCCATCACTTAATGAATGATGCCCTCACACCTCCCAGCCTTAACAAATCTCTCCATTTATATCGTGTTTTCCCTTTATACTTTCTTCCTTTGTTCCTCCTGTCATACCCCACCCCACCCCAAATACCTGTACACAGCATGGAAATGTATACCTGCTGGCTTTAAAGTTTAAACCGTTTCCCATTATTAAACATTTTCTATACGTTTTTCCCAACACAAGCAACGGTAAAAAAAAAATTGGCCAATAAATAAAACTGATCGTGAAACTTGTTTTTTTTCTCTATTCCTTTATTTGGCTACACATGTGCTGCATCGATTGCTTTATTTGACTACACATGTGCTGTATCTATTCCTTTATTTGGCTACACATGTAATGTATCTCTTCCTTCATTTGGCTACACATGTGCTGTATCTCTTCCTTCATTTGGCCACACATGTGCTGTATCTCTTCCTTCATTTGGCTACACATGTGCTGTATCTATTGCTTTATTTGGCTCCACAGAATAATATGCTGTATCTCTTCCTTTATTTGGCTACACATGTGCTGTATCTATTGCTTTATTTGGCTACACATGTGCTGTATCTATTGCTTTATTTGGGTACACATGTGTTGTATCTATTCCTTTATTCGGCCACACATGTGCTGTATCTATTCCTTTATTTGGCTACACATGAGCTGTATCTATTGCTTATTAGGCTACACATGTGCTGTATCTATTGCTTTATTTGGCTACACATGTGCTGTATCTATTGCTTTATTTGGCTACACATGTGCTGTATCTATTGGTTTATTTGGCTACACATGTGCTGTATCTATTGCTTTATTTGGCTACACATGTGCTGTATCTATTCCTTTATTTGGCTACACATGTGCTGTATCTATTGCTTTATTTGGCTACACATGTGATGTATGTATTCTTTTATTTGGGTACACATGTGCTGTATATATTGCTTTATTTGACTACACATGTGCTGTATCTATTCCTTCATTTGGCTACACATGTGCTGTATCTATTCTTTTATTTGGCTACACATGTGTTGTATCTATTGCTTTATTTGGCCACACATGTGCTGTATCTCTTCCTTTATTTGGCCACACATGTGCTGTATCTCTTTCTTTATTCGGCCACACATGTGCTGTATCTATTGGTTTATTTGACTACACATGTGCTGTATCTATTCCTTTATTTGGCTACACATGTGCTGTATCTCTTCCTTTATTCGGCCACACATGTGCTGTATCTATTCCTTTATACGACTACACATGTGCTGTATCTCTTCCTTTATACGACTACACATGTGCTGTATCTATTCCTTTATTTGGCTACACATGTGATGTATGTATTCTTTTATTTGGGTACACATGTGCTGTATCTATTCTTTTATTTGGCTACACATGTGCTGTATCTATTCCTTTATTTGGCTACACATGTGCTGTATCTATTGCTATATTTGGCCACAAATGTGCTGTATCTATTCCTTTATTTGGCTACACATGTGCTGTATCTCTACCTTTATTTGGCTACACATGTGTTGTATCTATTCCTTTATTTGGCTACTCATGTGCTGTATCTATTCTTTTATTTGGCTACACATGTGCTGTATCTATTGCTTTATTTGGCTACACATGTGATGTATCTATTGCTTTATTTGACTACACATATTATGTATCTATTGCTTTATTTGGCTACACATGTGCTGTATCTCTTCCTTTATTTGGCCACACATGTGCTGTATCTCTTCCTTTATTTGGCTACACATGTGCTGTATCTATTGGTTTATTTGACTACACATGTGATGTATGTATTCTTTTATTTGGCTACACATGTGCTGTATCTATTCCTTTATTTGGCTACACATGTGCTGTATCTATTGCTTTATTTGGCTACACATGTGCTGTATCTATTGCTTTATTTGGCTACACATGTGCTGTATCTCTTCCTTTATTTGGCCACACATGTGCTGTATCTCTTCCTTTATTTGGCTACACATGTGCTGTATCTATTCCTTTATTTGGCTACACATGTGCTGTATCTATTGCTTTATTTGACTACACATGTGATGTATGTATTCTTTTATTTGGGTACACATGTGCTGTATCTATTGCTTTATTTGGCTACACATGTGCTGTATATGTTGCTTTATTTGGCCACACATGTGCAGTATCTATTCCTTTATTTGGCTACACATGTGCTGTATCTATTCCTTTATTAGGCTACACATGTGCTGTATATGTTGCTTTATTTGGCCACACATGTGCAGTATCTATTCCTTTATTTGGCTACACATGTGCTGTATCTATTCCTTTATTTGGCTACACATGTGCTGTATCTATTGCTTTATTTGGCCACTCATGTGCTGCATCTCTTCCTTTATTTGGCCACACATGTGCTGTATCTCTTCCTTTATTCGGCCACACATGTGCTGTATCTCTTCCTTTATTCGGCCACACATGTGCTGTATCTCTTCCTTTATACGACTACACATGTGCTGTATCTATTCCTTTATTTGGCTACACATGTGATGTATCTCTACCTTTATTTGGCTACACATGTGTTGTATCTATTCCTTTATTTGGCTACTCATGTGCTGTATCTATTGCTTTATTTGGCCACACATGTGCAGTATCTATTCCTTTATTTGGCTACACATGTGCTGTATCTATTCCTTTATTTGGCTACACATGTGCTGTATCTATTGCTTTATTTGGCTACACATGTGCTGTATCTATTGGTTTATTTGACTACACATGTGATGTATGTATTCTTTTATTTGGGTACACATGTGCTGTATCTATTGCTTTATTTGGCTACACATGTGCTGAATCTATTCCTTTATTTGGCTACACATGTGCTGTATCTCTACCTTTATTTGGCTACACATGTGTTGTATCTATTCCTTTATTTGGCTACTCATGTGCTGTATCTATTGCTTTATTTGGCTACACATGTGCTGTATCTATTGCTTTATTTGGCTACACATGTGCTGTATCTATTCCTTTATTTGGCTACACATGTGCTGTATCTATTGCTTTATTTGGCTACACATGTGCTGTATCTATTGGTTTATTTGACTACACATGTGATGTATGTATTCTTTTATTTGGGTACACATGTGCTGTATCTATTGCTTTATTTGGCTACACATGTGCTGAATCTATTGCTTTATTTGGCTACACATGTGCTGTATTTATTGCTTTATTTGGCTACACATGTGCTGTATCTATTGCTTTATTTGACTACACATGTGCTGTATCTATTCCTTTATTTGGCTACACATGTGCTGTATCTATTGCTTCATTTGACTACACATGTGATGTATGTATTCTTTTATTTGGGTACACATGTGCTGTATCTATTCCTTTATTTGGCTACACATGTGCTGTATATATTGCTTTATTTGGCTACACATGTGCTGTATCTATTGCTTTATTTGGCTACACATGTGCTGTATGTATTGCTTATTAGGCTACACATGTGCTGTATCTATTCCTTTATTTGGCTACACATGTGCTGTATATGTTGCTTTATTTGGCCACACATGTGCAGTATCTATTCCTTTATTTGGCTACACATGTGCTGTATCTCTTCCTTTATTTGGCTACACATGTGCTGTATCTATTCCTTTATTTGGCTACACATGTGCTGTATCTATTGCTTTATTTGACTACACATGTGATGTATGTATTCTTTTATTTGGGTACACATGTGCTGTATCTATTCCTTTATTTGGCTACACATGTGCTGTATATATTGCTTTATTTGGCTACACATGTGCTGTATCTATTGCTTTATTTGACTACACATGTGCTGTATCTATTCCTTTATTTGGCTACACATGTGCTGTATCTATTCCTTTATTTGGCTACACATGTGCTGTATCTATTGCTTTATTTGACTACACATGTGATGTATGTATTCTTTTATTTGGGTACACATGTGCTGTATCTATTCCTTTATTTGGCTACACATGTGCTGTATATATTGCTTTATTTGGCTACTCATGTGTTGTATCTATTCCTTTATTTGGCTACACATGTGCTGTATCTATTCCTTTATTTGGCTACACATGTGCTGTATATGTTGCTTTATTTGGCCACACATGTGCAGTATCTATTCCTTTATTTGGCTACACATGTGCTGTATCTATTGCTTTATTTGACTACACATGTGCTGTATCTATTCCTTTATTTGGCTACACATGTGTTGTATCTATTCCTTTATTTGGCTACACATGTGCTGTATCTATTCCTTTATTTGGCTACACATGTGCTGTATATGTTGCTTTATTTGGCCACACATGTGCAGTATCTATTCCTTTATTTGGCTACACATGTGCTGTATCTCTTCCTTTATTTGGCTACACATGTGCTGTATCTATTCCTTTATTTGACTACACATGTGCTGTATCTATTCCTTTATTTGGCTACACATTTGATGCATGAAAATGGTGATGATCCCATTGTCCTCGTGCATGCCGAAGTCATTGAAACTCTACTTCATCTACCCCATGTGTCATGGGCACAAACTGAAAAAGATTATTACACTTGCATGATGAAGACGATTGCAATTCCGTGTCCTTATTTGTAGAGCTAGTGCATTCTTATACTGCAAACGACCCTCCCTTCGCATTGTGTATGATGATCAGTGGCGTAGCCAGGATCGTCTCAAGGGGGGGGGGGTCCAATTTTTACCCGGGGACAAACTTTTGATTTGCACCACCCCCCCCCCCAAACTTTCGATTTGCTCCCCCCTTATACTTTTTATATATTTTATATATACCGAGGGGTCTTTGGGGGGGGGGGGGTTATGACCCCCCTAACCACCCCCCCTGCCTACGCCACTGATGATGATATCTAAATGTCTTATACCCCATTTTACATAGTCGCCCTATCATTAGCCGTAAAACAGTCGTTTTAATGACGGGGTTTTCATTCTATGTTTATTATATTGTTGTTCAAAAAATTTACCGAAAAAAACGATCGTCACTAGATCTAAATGTCTCCTTCTTGAAATGTTTACTCCTGGTTTTAAGAGTTATCGTCCGTGATAGTCTCCTTTGAACAAATTCTCAAAACATTTTTAGCAAAAAAATTCCTATACCTGAAATGTTAAAGGGAATTAACCTCTTTTAAGTATCATTGTGTTTTGTAATTGTGCACTCCCTTTTATACACTTTATTGAAGTAAGATAATGTTCAATGATTAAATAAATAACAAATAGGACTTATATTATGTTGGTTGTTTCCGTATCCTGAAATGTTCTTAATTTTTATTTATTGCCAAAGTAGGCCTATTTTTATATCGTAGTATGTTGTATGTCTATATTATAATGGATGTTGCACATGTTATATTAGAAAGTTTTTTTTTAATTCGCTGTTGTTGTTTTTTTTCTTTTAACGTAAAACAAATCACACTATATTGGCACATCGGGGTCAATTGAATAAGTATTGGAAAATCTGAAAGAATTTGACATAGTTTCTGGGCTAATATAAAATGTTGCTTTTTACTTAATTGGATCTTAAATGTAATATAGATAAAATTATAATAGTATTATAAAATTATGATAGTTTTTTTTTTTAAATCGCATAGGCCTTGTAATTTCGAAAGTAACAGCCATTTTTAAATTTAAGCACTTCCGTTTCGACGATCCGGGTTTACGCCCACATTCCGCCGTGCTAGTATTTGGCCATGCGTGACGACTAGGCCAAAGATTCTGCCTCAGACTGTAATAGAATCTGTAACAGGAAAGCCTATAAGTCCTGCACATGTTATCCAGGTATGATTTAGCGGCACTCAGTGTTTCTTCCAGACTTTTTTCTCCGAGGGGGGGGGCATTTTAAATTTTTGGGGGGGAGGGGGGCGGTCAACATTTTTTTGGAGGGGCGGATACTAGTAAAAGTGTATATTTACTATATAAAATCCATCTCGTTCGTGTGGGGGGGGGGGGGCAGAGGCGTAGCGACCGATTCCGGCGCCCGGGGCAGAATATACATTTTTGCACCCCTCCCTCCCATTCTATTTATAGTTATTCCTGTCTTTGAAAAAGCGCCCCTCCCCCGTTTTTTAAAAATCCCCATCCCCCTCCTCCAAAGTAAATAAATTGGAAAGGTTTGTGGAGCTTCTTACCAGTTACTATTCCAATGGATTTTCTATTTCGGTGCCACGAAATTGATATAGAAAACAGTTAAATTAATGTGAAACGAATTGAAGTCATTTATTTTCTTAACTTTGACTGTATATATTTTAATAATTCAGCTTAAAATTAGCTTAAATTGAGCTTTTCAATTAATTGTTCTACCCCTTTTGGCGCCCACTTAGGGTCGGCGCCCGGGGCGGCCGCCCCACCCGCCGTCGCCTAGCTACGCCACCGGGGGGGGGGGCGGGCGGTAGACTTTCTATGGGGGGGGGGCGGTAGACTTTCTATGGGGGGGGGGGGGCGGAGCCTGGAAGAAACTCTGGCGGTACTTGGATTCGGCGATAAGCATCAGTGGTTAAAATTTGTCTCATTTGATGTTATATGATGGGGAATGGAGAAGTGTCGCCTATATGTGTAGTCCGAGCAACGTTCTCTCTAACGGAAAAAGCTAGTGTGTAATGTGTAATGTGTGTGCGCGGTTTTGTACAAGGATATATGTATTTTACAAAAATGAAATGGAACATAAAGCCCAAAGTGGGTGGGGGGGGGGGGGGGAAGCGGATGGCACTGCCTCCCTGAAACACGTCAACCGTCCACCGATAAAATAGAAAATATTGAGTTTTAATAGACATTTAAAAAAAAAAAACATTTAGTCTAACCCCCGAAACCCCGCGCTGAAGATTCAAATGCCCCTCCCGCAAGTTTCCTAGCGCCCCCCCCCCCCCCCCCCCCCCCCCTCCGAAATAACAAAAGTCTGAAAAAACCGTAGTAATATGTTATACCCATACTGGTATAGTGTGGGTGTTACCCATTAATCACAGGGTAAACCCATTGGGTATAGGACTGTGCGCATGTTACTCAAAGAGGTATTTATAGCATATATAGGCCCACTTGTGTCTTTTGACTCAGGTAGGTGATAATGTGCAGGTTACACATAGTGGTATTTGTGCTACACAGTGAGTAGGTTTACACCAAAGTTTCTTTCAGGCACCTTTTTTGAGAGGGGGGGGGGGGCTGTCGTCTAGACAATATAGCCGTTTTGACGGGGCCGTTTAGTTTTGAAGACGCGCGATGAACGTTAATGGGAAAATCATGTCAATAAATAGTATGTTAATACTTTGACGTGTCAAACATACACATTTTCTTTATATCTCTGCTTTCTAGATTCTACTGTAGCAGGCGATAGGGTCTACACAATACATGTTATTGAAAAAGTAAATTGAAATTAAATTTTGAGAGGTGTACTAAATTTGTGTGGACGTCCACAACGGAGAAAGGGATTACCCCCCCCCCCCCCCCCACCCCCCGAAAAATGTAGACCGCCCCCCCCCCCCCCCGAAATTTTCAAAAGCCCCCCCCCCCCCCCTGGAGAAAAAGTCTGGAAGAAACACTGGTTTAGTGAGTGTCACCCCACCCCATCCAGCAATTTTGCATTTCCGGTGGAGTGTTACCCCTTCTCCTTAATATCTTATTATTTTAACTGAATAAAACATAGTTTTGACAATAAATTTTACGAGTTTTCGTCATGGTGTCACGCCTAAATTGTGAGGTCCCTGCCCTGTTACACTACTGTTTTAGGTTACTTAAATGTTACAGGCTTACAGGTAATTTTTTAGTTGGTTTTTACATAAAAGTTATGTAAAAGCAAAGGTATTTTACGTTACGGGGTACTACATAATAATGCCGTATAAATACACAATACGTATAAAATACACAGTTTACAGATAGACGTAGGGGCCCAAAAATAATGTTTGCACAGGGGCCCGAAAATCCTAGCTACGCCACTGGGGGGGGGGGGGGGGGGGGGGGAATTGAAATAAAAATTGTGGACGTCATAAATGGATGACCTCCTAACTAATATAGTTTAAATATAGGCCTACTAATTATAGGCTTTCACAAAAGATAATTATACAAGAGAGATTAGGGGATATCACTCCCGTTTAATTTTTCTTTCTAATTTTCAGTACAACTAAGTCACTCTTTTTTTTTATTACATATGATGTGTGGTTTAGTGCACAGATAAGAATAAGAGCTACGTCATAGTATAATGTTAACTGGAAAACTAAGTAGGCCTAAAAATTATTCCATATAGACTCTAGATCTATATATAATTTGTGTTTAACAACTATGAACTTAGCGTTCCTAGCGACAGATTCTTTTTTTTTTAATGTTAAAATCTTGCACCGGAAAAACCAAGTGATCATACCTGGGTTGCGTGAATGTTTATGTTTCGCGGTTGTGAACTTTAACCCAGACACAACCTTCATCGGCGACTTCTAACAGTGTTACAGGTAGGGATGATACACTGCTTGTAAAATTCAAATTACTAAGTTGAATATTATTTAAAACATTAATGTACTGGATCGTAATTCTTTGTAACATGTAGATCTATAATCTATTTATTATTTGTTCCGACATTTTTAACGTTATGAACTCTTGACTCTACAGTACAGGATAACTTTAAACTTCAAGCTAGGCCTAAATAATAAAAATAAAAACGCCCATGGAAATATGGGACAATGCTATATTTATACCATTATTTGCAGAGTCATTGTGAATATCAACTAGACTAGGCCTAGGCTAGCAGACAACCAAACATGCACTCAGCACGTGTACTTTTCGTGTACACTTAGTTAATCTGTGTCGTGATGATGACATTGCTTTGATTTGCTTTTCATGTTTTAATGAATGGTCTGTAGATCTAGATCTAGATCTAGATCTAGATCTAGTTAGATCTAGTAGTAGTTTGTAGTTTAAGTGACTAAGTGACAAGTAGGCCTAAGGCCTAAGTGTAATTCATTCATTTCATACTGAGTACTGAGTGAGTAGGCATTACTGATAATTAATAATTACTAAACTAAACTTGTCTTAAAAATAAAAGTAAAACTAAAAGTTTAAAAGTCTTCCTGATCTCTAGAGTTTAAGAGTTAGATTCTAGACTAAATTTAGATCTAGAAATCTAGATCTTAGATCTAGATCTATATCTAGATTTAGAATAGAATAAGTAGGCTATAGCCTAAGAATACGGTAATCTATCGTTTTTTAGGTACGTAAAATCGGCCGAAACTAGTGATGTGAAAAAAAGGTGACTCATTAAATTTTTAACAATATTTCACATTTTTAGTAGGATTTAGCAATTTAGGCCCCTATGTTTTGAAAGTTACAAACATGTTTCAAAGTTTCATTGACATTAATGCACATGTTTTTCAACAATATTGTATTAAAACTTAAGTAATATATTAAGACTAGATTTAGTGATGTTTTTATCAGATACAACCAAGCTCATTTACTTTAGCCTATAGCCTAGTATAGCAGCTATAGCAGTCATCTTGTTTAACTTTTTTGTTGTTAGAAGTATAGTGGGAGATTCAGGGGAAACCACTCTAACTTACTGATGGCTGCTGTTTATATAGCAAATCTTGCTCGCAAACACTGTTTAATTTAAAGTTAATTTCTAGCCTTAATTGATATATTTAGCCATTGATTTTGGTTTATTATTCTGTTATCTATAATATTTGACACAAATACTGCCTATATCACAATATACTTCAATTAAAGCCTTAACAATGAGGCAACTTTTTCGCACATTACAAGCCTCGGACGATTTTACGCACCTAAAACAATAGATTACCAAGAACACTTACTTAAAATAGGCCTAACTAGAGAATTATATACATATATCATATGATATGAGCCTATTTTATTACTATTTATAGGCCTAATACTTAATACTAATACTTATAGTTAAAATTAAATAATTCTGTAGTTATAGTAGGGTCTAATACTTAGGCCGATGCTAGCCGGAAAAAGATATGCATGCGCAATGGAGAGAAACTGCCACTTGCCTTCGCAGCGAAGTTTTCGATGGTACTGCGCATGCATGTGTTTACAACCGCAGAACCCTAACCCTTATCCTATCCCTAACCCTAGCCATAGATCACTGCGCATGCGCAGAACTAACTTTTGCAGACTAGGTGGAGACGTTGGGGCGAAAAATCTTTTTCCGAGTAGTCACTTAGGTGTTATTACTCACACTATGAGTCTTATAGGCCTTTTCTATTACTATTGCGGGACCGAGTGATCTTGCGTAAGAGAGCTGGACTGCTAACCTGTGAGTCTCGAGTTCAATCCGGGTTCAAGTCAGTAGACCGTCCCTGAGTCCACCCAACTCTGGTGGGTACTTAACTCACGTTAGGGAAAGTAAAGGCGGCTGGGCATAGTGCTGACCACACTATCTCTTTATATGCAGAGGTCACAGAAACAAGTGAACTCTACTTCACTTGCCCCATAGACCGTCAAGTTTGAAAGGAAACTTTACTTACTTACTATTACTATTATTACTCTGTTACTATTGAACTATTGATTGAGAAGGTTAAACTTAATACTACTTTTAGTTAGGCCTAGGCTAAAAAATTAATAATATAGTAGGTCTAGAGTCTAGAGAGAATAGATTTAGAATCTAGATTCTAAATTCAGTAGATTCAGATTGATTCTAGATCTAGACTAGATTAATCAAGATCTAGAATTTCAACTAGATCTAGGGAGAATTTTTATACCAGTGTCCGATAATAGAATCTTCTTTAAATAAAGGGATGTTAGGTTACTTGTAGTTAACTAAATACACACATTGCTGGCTAAAGTCAATGCTAACTTTGTCCCTAACCCCAACCCTAGTCCTACCATACGCCTAACCCTAATTTCTAACTATAAAATTAGTCGAGATTACAATACTAGTAACAACCCAACACACCTATTTTATAGAAGAGTCTATTATCGGACATCCGTATCTAAAAATCATCCAAATTGAGCATAGGACCTAATTGATTATTAAATTAGTAATTATAAATAGCCTAGCTAGATGGTTCATCATCATCTCCCATACCCAAGACACATAAGGCAGATCAAGTTTCCGTGACCTTGGCATACAGAGGAGTAGAATTGTCACCACTATGCCCAGCGTCCTTGGCCTTTTTAATGCGGGTCAGGTGCCCATCAGAGCTGGGTGGGCTCAGAGGGGTCACAATGACACAGGCCTGGTATCCAAATTTGAGACTTTCTGACCAGCAGTCATGAGCTCTACCAATTCACCACGTCGTCTTTGTTAGTGTTTAGATATTTTTGGTTAATGACTTTTGAGTAAATTCTTTAAGTACTACTGAGATTCTACAATGAATGAATGTCTTACATCATAGGTTTTTTTTTATTGGATAACTTATCAATATCTTATTATTATAATTAGTATTAGGCTGTTTTGGGTTATTGAGGCCTAAAAATAAATAATTTTAACTCTAGGGCCGTCTATTTATAGGCCTATATGCTAGACCAGATGTATTGAAGAAATATTTTGTAATTTAATATTTAACTTGTAACTTAGGTTTTATTAAAATAATTTCCATTCCACTAACCTACATTAGTGTTCAATAGTGTATAGTACTTGTATTTTCAACTATTTTACTAAATTGTCAAATTTTTCTTCCATGCTTAAGATTAGCTTAATAACACTGGGCTTTCGGCAATGGCATCAACATCACTGGCAGCATCAACTTGGCACAGATTATCTCTACAGCCTCTCACTGACACTTGGCAATGTCTCAACAGTCTAAAAAACTTAGCTGTTGTGGTTCGCAGATTACAACACCATTCTCAACCAGCGCGGCCGTCTATTTCTTCACAGCCATCGGTTTTGGCGCTAGATTCCAAATCCCTTGCTGGGAATTCCAGATCTGTGACACGTCAGCTAAGTAGACAGCAGAAAAAGTTTTTGGCATGCCACAGGAGTGCTGGTGTTGTATCCTTAGATTGTAGACGCAGTTTTGCAACAGATAGTGCGTCAGTGAAGATTAAGGAACAGCCAATGACAAGTAATTTGAAGCAGGTAAAAATGTTTAAGGGACACCGTTGTGGGATGGTAGAGGGAATGACTATTAACTCGAAAGTTTTGAGTTTGGATCCTTAGGACATTCTGGAGTACACTTAGCTCTGATGGGTACCGGAAAGTAAAGGTGGTAAGGCATAGTGTTGACCACACTATCCCTTGTCATGCCAATGTCCCTGAAACAGGTAAACTCTACTTCATCTGATCGAGGTTAAAAAAAAAGTCACCATTTTTAAGTATGTTAACTGTAGAGTAGGACAGCGTGGCTTAGCAGGAGAGTACTAGACTGCTAACCCAAAAGTCAATAGTTTGAATCCGGGTTCAAGTCAGTAGAACGTCCCTGAGTCCACCCAGCTCTCATGGGTACCTAACATAGGGAAAGTAGAGGCGGCTGGGAACACACTATCCCTTTATATGCCAAGGTCACAGTAATAGTTGAACCCACTCCATGGACCATCAGGTTTAAAAATGGAAGAATTCTTTTTAATGTAGATGATTATATTCCATTTGCTTTCAGAATTATCGTTGAATATATTCTCTTTCTTATGGTCACTCATAAAATCTCTAACCTATTTTAGCAAATGATTTTTTAAATTTAAAAAAAAAGGTTTGTTTTATTAATTTTAAAAGAATTGTCAGTGCATTTAAAAGCTTATTAATAAAGTTTTTATATTTGTTTAATTTTAGGTTGCTGTTCCAGTTGCTGAAGAATTATTTTCTAAAGATTCCCAATTTAAAGGACTTGACACCAGCTTCCCCTGTCTGGCCAGAGCGTAAGTTAGTGTTTATTTTTCTATGGACATGATTTAAAATTATTTTTTTCTTTATTTGTTTTAAAATTAAAATTTAAGGGCTGAAAATAAAGATTATATGCCTTTTTAAAAAGTAATCTTTGATTTCAAATTTGTTGTTTTTTTTTTCTTAATTTGTTTTAAAATTAAAATTTTAGTGCTGAAAATAAAGATTTTATGCCTCTTTAAAACGTAATCTTTAAAAGAGTGAAGTCTTGTCCACGCTGTAGGATATTTCCTAGTGTTGGAGAATATTTTCTAAATTTCGAGATACATTCATTTTAAGACTCATTTTTTGTATGAAATTGTATAGTAAATATTCGGGAAGTAAAATTATAAAATCCCAAGAATAAAGTATTGTAAATGAAATTTAATTTAAGGGATTTAACTACTAAATTTAAAAAAAATTAATTTTCAAATTAGATTACACTCTCCTTTTTTCAAGCAAGATTTATCTGTTATTTAACACTTCTCCTGTGTTTGACATCTAGAAAGAACACAGGCCCAGAGCCAGAGTATGACAACATCACAAAAGGCTACAAGCTATTCTCCTCCCACAAACCTTTCTCACTGAAAATAAATAACGGTGTTTTACCAAAGCTGGACGTTGCCTATGAAACCTGGGGAAAATTGAATGAGGACAAGTCCAATGCTGTGGTTGTCTTGGCTGGGTTGTCAGCCAGCTCGCATGCCCGGAGTTCGGTGGTAAGTACAAAAATGTTACACTCTTTAACCCCATAATTATTTTCTAGTTTTACGGGAATTATTTTTTTTTACTCCTTTTTTTCAGTACCCCTGTGGCTAAAGGACCCATATCTTTTTACCCGTTTATTTAAACCCCACACATTAATGAAAAAAATTAACCGCAGTTGAATGCCCTGCACACTGGTATAAATTTCAAATAATTTTTTATTTATTGAAGAAAACAATTACTTAGTTTTATTGAAGAAAAAATAAAGAGTTTATTTTTTCGGGCAAAAAAATATGCTTCGGTCAGGAAAATTAATGATAAGAATTACTTTTCATGAGTTCTTATTCATAGAAAATGAAAGTATGTTCATTTTTCTACAAAAATCATGGATAGGATTAGTCTTAGTATAAATACTAATGTGGCGATGTAAATGTTTAGACGCGGCCATTGAACGGAATTTCGCAGTATTAAAAAAATGCTGTTGTTACGGTATGGCAGGCCAGCATGTCAACGCCTGTGAGCGTCATTATGGTTTTAAAGAGTTTATATATTAATTGTTATTTCAAGTATTTATTGTAAATACTTTACATTTTTATATCATAAGATTTTACTTGAATATCTGTCTATGGGTTTGTGGGAAATTTTATTACTCAATTTTGACCCACTTCTTAATTTTCATTGAAAACTAACTTAAAATTAACTTAAAGATTTTATTTTTATAGTGTTGTTTTGTAGTAGTGTGAACAAAATTTTGATTTTCTGCAACATATTCAATAAACCTCTTTCTATCTTGACATTGACCAAAAACAAATGTAACATTCTGATTTGTAATAACCCATTCACTAGAATCAATTTCAATTAACGCCAATTAACAAACATTTCAATAATTAACCATGAGATGAGTTGAGATAATAATTAATAATTCAATAAAAAAAATGAGTAATAAAATTCCAGGACAACATGAAGCCAGGCTGGTGGGAGAAGTTTATTGGCCATGGCTGCGCTATCGACACGAACAAATTTTTTGTCATTTGCCCCAACAACCTAGGAGGGTGCTACGGGACTTCGTGAGTTCTAATAATATACTGTCCTGTAGAGTCTGTGTCCTTTGTTTTAAGGTAAGGACTTTGTAAGTCCTACCATTTAATAATGTACTGTCCTAAATAGCCTATGTCCTGTGTTGTACATTCTTTAAGAAAAAAGTGTATTATGCTAAAACATTTTTTTAATACTCATAGGGGACCTTCATCAATCAACATCTGCAATAATAAGGTAAGCAAATTTAAATAACAATAACCAATAGTCCCTGAAGGATTAGGGTTGGCTCTGTAATCATAACATTTGATTTACTTAGCCCCTTGATCATCTAAATATAGAAATAAATATATATATAATATATATGGATATAGTTATATATGTATGTATAAATATTATAAATCTATGTATGTATATATACAAATACATTCACACACATTCAAATTAAAAAATATTTTATCCTTATGAAAATTGTTGGTCCTCAGCCCTATGCAACGACTTTCCCAATTATTGGAATCGAAGACATGGTCAATGCAATTTTCTTGCTGCTTGATGACCTTGGCATTGACCGGCTGCACAGCTGTGTGGGTTCTTCCCTTGGTGGGATGTTGTCTCTGCAGTCAGCTGTTTCGTTCCCTGATCGAGTCGGGAGGTAAAAAAAAAGTTTGTTGCACGCTTATGTTTTTGTTTATGCCATGTTTTTACTTTCTCGATTATACGTTACAGCTAGGTTGATGGTACTTTTTCTACTTTGAAATTTTCAAAAGCCTAAAACTTGAGTACTATTTCAGATAGATCAATGAAATTTCACATGTAAGTAAAAGATCTAATTGTCTACCTTCTTTCAAATTTTGAGTAATTTCCGTTGACCGGAAGTACTAATTTACGCTATTTCCGATTTCTCAAAAAAACTCATGTAAATTTATAAAGTGCTAATAATATTGCGCACTATTATGCACATTTTTTTTGTGTTCGCTTGGTGCGCAATTCTTTTTTCTATGAGATTCTATTCTATTTTTAAAAGTTTAAGTAATTAAAAATCATGTCTATATTCCAAGTTATATAAGAATATTCGAGAAAGTTTAGGGGAGATCACTCCCGGTTTATTTATTTTTGTTTATGGTTTTTGTTTGAGTTTTTTCGGATATTCAGCATATATAATTACTTGTCATGAGTTTGGAAGCAAGCAGGCAGGCATTAAGTTGGTGACCAAATCCAATTGTATTTCTGGCTATAGAACTAGATGAGTTGATCTGGGCCATCTTACAACCTACTGACGGTGAGGGGGGGCGGGTGGTCTGAAATATTTCCTGATTACTTTGTACAGTCTCTACCTGAGAACCCATTGTTTTCCACTCCATGAACTTCAAAATACATGCTGGTCTATCCTCATGTATTGGCCATTCTCAGATTAGCCATACTCATTTAAACTGGACATCATTATATTATTATATTCACCATCATAGTATGTTTGTCTTGTTAGCCCACGCTAATTTTTGCTTATGCTACTTCTTCTTTAGGTTCGTCACCATTTCATCCTGTGCCCAGTCCCACCCCTCCTCTATCGCCATGCGCTACCTGCAGCGGAAATGCATCATGTGCGACCCCAACTGGAACAATGGACACTACTACGGCAAGGCATACCCAAAGACTGGCATGAAACTGGCGAGGTGAGTGCTCAACATCACTAATATGGTTTATAGATTCAATACTTTAACACCTAATAATAAAAAAGTTGTAGCAACACCCATTTTGCCATTAGCTATAACCCCCTAGTTACCATGAATATCATTCCAAACTGTGTAGCATGCAATATTTGTAAAACAGTCTCTCCGAAAATAAACCCTTGCAAAATTTTATTTCATGCACACTCTGCTAATAGACTTTATTTTCTATCATACTTTTTTCTTTCTATATTGGTACAATATTCATTGTTGCATTTAAGTCTAAAATATTTAGCCTCTGCAAAACTAATAAGTCTTTAGTATTTTATTCGGGCACCATGTGAATGTTTTGAGATATTTGTAGATGTTGTTGTTGCATTGAGCACATATTGCAGTCATTTTTTGTAAAGAATTTGTATATCTAAAAAGTTTATTAAAATTTTCTAGAGAGATAGCAACGATCACATACAGGAGCGGACCAGAGTGGGATGAGAGGTTTGGCCGTAACAGAATCAGCGATGAGCCGCCATCTTTGTGCCCCACTTTCCTCATCGAGTCATACCTGGAGCACCAGGGGGAGAGTTTCAGCACTAAATATGACCCGAACTCTCTCCTCTACATGTCCAAGGTGAGTGGCCTTGACCTCCCCTGCCAGTCAAATTTAAGTGACCTTGACCTTAATGACTATAGTATAAAATATATCTTGTTTACCCATTAGTAGTGTAGATAAGAAACTCATCCATGTTTACCAAAAATCTTCACCCTAGCTCGCATTAGCAACAAGAAAAGGAGATACATTTATGCCCCAGTTAAATTAATCACTAGGCTTGTTTACACAAACTGAGGGGAATCAGGTTTGTTCTGACATTTGTGAAATAGGGTGAGGTCAAAATGTGGAAAAATAACTTTGCTTTGAGCATCCAGCTTTTAAAAAGTTTAGTCACCAAGTTGAAGTGTTGATTAAACCAATAATTAATTACATATAATGTAGTTCTTTTTTTTTTAATGTTGTTTTCTAATTTCAATTTTTTACACAAATATTTTTCACATTCAACAAGCAGTTACGTATTTTTTAAAAAAATATGGTGACTTACTTAACATGTAAATATAATCATGTTGTTGCTTTAATCAATTTAATACTCTTATCCAATTTAAAAATTATTTTCCTTTTTTTCCCACTATGTAGTCAAAATTGTTTATATATGTTTACATAATTACATTGCCTATGTTCCCATAAGGGCCTAATAATGAAATATTGTTAAAAATAAAGGGGTGTTAGGTCATTTGTTGTTAATTATAACCTAGTATATCTTGCTTTTTTTACATCCCTAACCCATGTCTAGAAATAACATTAATGTTTCTCCAATATTCCAATTCTGCTAACAACCTTACACTTGATTTTGGGGGAAAAAAAGGATTTTAGTAATATATATGCATAAAATTTACTGGGCATATTTATTGTTTTAAAATTAAAATCAGTTATCAAAATTAAGTTTCCTGTTGTATGATAATAGGTTTATTTTATTTTCCCACAGGCTATGGATATGTTTGATATTGCCGAGGGTTATGGTTCTTTGAATGAAGGTTTGTCCAGAGTTAAGTGCCCTGTCATGGTGATTGGTGTGCAGACGGATATCTTGTTCCCAATCTGGCAACAGAGGGAGCTGGCAGCTGCTCTACAGGCAGCAGGTGGGTGACCTACTTTGTTACTCTTCAGGTCTGTGCCTGATTTATGTCAATGTTAATGTCACTGTGGTACGTGATTGTCTTACCTATAGTATGTTGGGAGCTAGACACTCCTCTGAATGCTGTTTGAATTAAGGCCTTTTTCTGGAATGGACAAATTGCCCATATTTGACAAAATTCCTAAAAAGGCCAATTTCCAGAATGGATGATAGCCAGAAAATATTTTAAGAATCAAAATTGGTGTACAGATGTGTACATCATGTTAAAAATACAAAAACAAATTTGTGTTTAAGCATAAAATGTGTCAGTGATAAACAAGAGAATGGATTATTGTTTTTTTCTAGCTATCAAACAATTTAAAAATACCATTTTATCTTACTTTTTATAGAAAATTTAATTAGATTTTTAAGTGATCAGTTAAAACTATTGTCTAAACAATTTGTAATTTATTGACTATTAGTCACCACCTAATACTTGCCTTATTCTTTTGTGAACTTACCAACAACATTGGCTTAACAAACAAGTTCAAACATCAGCACTTTAGTTATATGTCTAAAGGAGCTTTTACACTGCATAGTAATTATTAAAATCACCTCTATACCCTGACTAATCAAGATGCTCATACAATGTTTTAATGTTATTTATAAAATTTAATAAAGAATTTTTTTTTCATATGAGATTACTTCATGCATGTTTGAATATTTGTTAAAGAAAAAGATTTTTCCTTTTTTTACAGCAATTTCTCAATTTTTAAACATAAAATATAAATTTAAAAAATCCAACCAAATTGATATATTTATATGCTTAGGTTTCTGTTAATTATCCAAGTGTCATACATATTTATAATGTAGTTATATCTGGGCAAATGTCATTCGTGCAAGTTGCTTTCAGCCATTTTTCTCATTTGGTCTATGTCCATTCAAGCAGTTGTCTCACTCCAGCATGTGCTCTCATTCCTGCAACGTCCATTTGGGAAAACTGCCTTCGGGCAAATGTGGCTTTTCAGTATTTGTCGTTGACCTGGCATATTATGTCATTGTTTGTCTTACCTGTGGTATTTAATGTGACTTTCTTACCTGCAGTATATTATGTGACTTTCTTACCTGTGGTATATTATGTGACTTTCTTACCTGTGGTATATTATGTGACTTTCTTACCTGTGGTATATAATGTGACTTTCTTACCTGCGGTATATTATGTGACTTTCTTACCCTGTGGTATATTATGTTATTTTCTAACCAGTGGTATATTATGTTGTTGTCTTACATTTTATATTAAGTGATTTTCTGACCCGAGGTATATTATGTGATTATCTTGCCTCTCATTGAGTTAGCTGATGGTTTACCTTACCAGAGCTATCTGACTTTTCCTTTCAGGTAACCAACAGGTAACCTTTTATGAGCTAAACTCTCTATATGGTCATGACACATTTCTTTTGGACTTAAATGGAGTTGGAGCAGCCATTAAGGTAAATAGGGATTTACCAGTGGTAGTCGTAGACATTAGGGTAAATAGGTATTTAGAGAGGTAGTGGCAGGCTTTAAGGTAAATAGGGATTTATAGAGGTAGAAGTACGTGTTAAGTAAAGTGAAGTCCAAAACTGTTTTCCCTGTTAACTGGAATTATTTTTTCTCCCTTGATTTTTTAGTAGACACAGTAAAATGTCTCATCTTTTTTTCTTTTATTTTTAAAGCCAACACAATTATGCATTATCATAACTGATAGCTTTACAGGGGAATATTATTTTAATAAAGATAGAAAATGTACTTAATTTTAGATTAGA
This sequence comes from Physella acuta, assembly GCF_028476545.2. NCBI lineage: Eukaryota > Metazoa > Mollusca > Gastropoda > Physidae > Physella > Physella acuta. The sequence goes on along the minus strand of NW_026731610.1, from coordinate 2,076,238 downwards.
GAAAATAATGAATAACTTTTTAATTTGCAAAATACACTTGTTCAAATTAATTACACCACTTTTTCAATAATTAAGGAATTATTAGATTTTTCTACTAAGTGATCTTATTAATATAAAGGCCAAAAATTTTGTTTTAATAAATGAATTTGCATTAGTAAATTACATTAGAAGGTCTAGTGTTTACTTTTACCAATTTAGAAAAAAAAAACAGAAAAATAATTAATTATATTTTTTAGAAGTTTCACAGTTATTTCATACTGAAAATTCACAGTATGTGTGTGAAGCACTGACTATGACATTATACTTTCTTTGTATCCTAAAAAATTATGTTAAAAAATAATACTGATATTTTAAAACATGTAAGTGAATTGCATTTTGTATCAGATGTATTTTATACCATAGTCCTATTTGTATCAATACAGGGGTATAAGTAAACAGGTTATAACATTTTTTTTTCTCAAGTTGTGTCATATATGGGACATTCTGCAGTTTAGTTTTCAATTTATTTATTTAAACATTCTATCCAAACCAATACTAGACAATTCAAAAAAAATAATTTTTGTGTGTATTTCAAGCTTGTGTTATTAAAAAAAGTTTTGCGTGCTTGTAATGTATTGATCCAACTTAGCCCGATTCATTTACTGTCATATTAAATTTAGATATACTTTATTTTTTACTATTTTTTGGTTTACTAAAATTTTCAAAATGCAGCTATCCACTTTTTCCCCTGGCTTTGTTTAATTAATTACCAAATATTTTAACACCTCCAATTTGTTTATCCAGGGTTTCTTGGAAACAGAGCAACGTGAGACTGGAATCTTGAGCAAACATAAGAGTCGCAACAAGGAGAGAAAACTCTTCTAGAACTGAACACCAAAACAGCTTAAAATAATTTCAACCTAGTAATGCTCATGGTTGAGGTCATCCTTTGACGAGAATCTCTTGGTCTAATTGTTGGGTTGTCTCCCCTTCTTATTTGGAATGGCAAAAATGTTAGAAAAAGTAAAATAAATTAAGGAAAAACGTCAGTGTTTTATCTTACCCTGGTTATGGAAATATTAAGTTTGTTTATAAAAATTCAGAAACTGTTTTATTTTTTATTTTTCTGATTAATATTATGGTTGTAGTTAACTATGAACAAATTTTGTGTGTTGCAACCTGTTGCTTTTCTGAGTTTTTTCATCATTTAAGTTGTGATTAAACACCTCAATTGAAATTAAATATGAAACATTTTATTTTAGTTTTATCTTGCCTTTTAAAGTATTTAAGTGTATTTCTGAAGTGATAAAATTTTTTTATTATAAAATATATATTTTAAAATAAAAATTTAAATATTTAATATAGTTTACATATTAGTTATAACTATGCATAATCACATCACTGCTTTTGATTGAGCTGTTTTTACTTGCACAACCTGTTCATAAAATATTAAATGCCAAATAAATATTTGTATAATCCTTTTTTTCTATGTAAATATTGTATTAGAATGCATCTTAATTGACTTTCGTTAACTATTTCAAATGTTTCGTTACTTTAAGTGCAATTTTTAAAAAAAAATGTATTTTTGTTTTCACTAAAACGTATGTAAAATTGTATTCACTTTTAATTTGGGTCTGTTGTTTAACGGAGGGTAAAAGTGGCAATTTTTTTATTTATGGTTTGTCAATATTGTTACAAGCATTTTTTTTGTGATGTAGCCACACCTTGCCAGTTGTACCACATTGCAACCATACTATCTTCACCATTCCCTGACTCAGATAAAAATATCAGTGAGCCAGAACAACTTGATATTCCATGGTTGATGGTTTCATTATCTCCCCTGTGTTATTTTCCAAATGAATACAAAGTTCCATAAATTATTGAATGGGTTTACGTTTATTCCTCTGCTAGAGCATAACACTATTTATATAAAATGATATTATTAAATTTTTTTATTGTGTGCAAAATTCTGCAATTTACCATTTTGTTACCATTTATGAATGTATGTAAATACACAGGTCTAATAATTTGCTAACTGCTTATATAACTATATGGAAAAAGTACTTCCATAACATTTTTCAAAAATGAGCTAAGACCTGCATAGTTTTGGTTACATTCCCTAAACCATCCCAGTAAATTTGGGTCATGGAAAAATATCCAAGAAGGTTTAAATTAATAAAAATATTAAAAAATACTATATACATCAACTTCATTATGCCATGTTGTCCTCTCAAATCACTGACATCAGATGGTGCATATTTACAAAATACTGACACCATACAGTGACATATCATAAATGCCTGATGTCTGATAGTTAAGTCATAAATGACTGACAATGATCAGTGCCATATCTTAAATAACTGTCGATAATAGACTGTGCCATGTCTGAAATCAATGTCAATATTATACAGTGCCATGTTTTGAATCGCTGTTTTGAATCACTGAAAGCAGAATACCAAAGACAACCATGCCCTCTGTCACTTACCTGATTGGGGCATGACTTCACTTACATGATTTCTTGTTGTAAAGTGACTTAAACTTAAAACAACGTATTGAACCTGAAGTCAATAAAAATGTTTCCAAACTGTTGATCACTTAAATTGCTTTCATACCATGTTTTCAATAAACAATTTATATATTTATTAAATCTAATAGCTACAGTTCTAAATGCATTGCATCTGTTAGAACAACTTACTTCTACAAAACTGTTTTGTTTCAAAATTTTCGACATATATTGTACCTGACTTAAGTAATTTTTTTCCCCTTCAAAATGGGTGATTGCTTTTTGACTTTTTTGCTTTCTATATATGCTTAATTATATTAATAGTGTTCTAACTATATTGCCTCTGTTAGAATCAAAATATTTTGAATTTATTTTTACAAAACTGTTTTTAAGGTAGTTTTAACCATGTTTTTACTAAGTTTTCTTTTAACAATAAATTTTTAAACTGTTTTGTTTTAGTTACTGATGTTATTGATTATAAGTCTATGGTTTTGATAGTCTGTTTAGTTTAGTTTTCCAGGTTTTAATTTTGTGGTATTGTAGTATATACATTCACTAGAGGTGTAGTCACATGGTAATATTACGCATTCTCACTAGATGTATGGTAGTATACAAGTTCACTAGAAGCGTTTAGTAGTATACACATCCGCTAGAGGTGTGGTCGTATACACATTCACTAGAGATGTGTTTGTATGTAGTCTACACATTCACTAGAGGCGTGGTCGTATGGTAATATACAAGTTCATTAGATGTGTGTTCATATGTAGTCTACAAGTTCATTAGAGGTATGGTCGTATACACATTCACTAGAGATGTGTTTATATGTAGTCTACAAGTTCATTAGAGGTATGGTCGTATACACATTCACTAGAGATGTGTTTATATGTAGTCTACAAGTTCATTAGAGGTGTGTTTATATGTAGTCTACAAGTTCATTAGAGATATGGTCGTATACACATTCACTAGAGATGTGTTTATATGTAGTCTACAAGTTCATTAGAGGTGTAGTCGTATGGTAGTATACACATTCATTAGAGGTGTGGTCGGTGGGATACCCTAAATTCAAGAGTTCGGATTCGAGACCTCCAGACAGATGAGGCCTATAAATCGGGGACTGCATGAGTCCACCCAGCACTAATGGGTACCTGACTCACGTCAGTGAATGTCAGGCGGCTGGGCATAGTGCTGACAACCCTCTTCATAATAATGACGTCATTGACTGCTAGATCCGAAGGTTATTTTGACATTTGCAGGACCAAACACCAGTACGATGATGTGGAACTGCTTGAATTAATGAAAGGTTAGTCACTGCATTGAGACATGTAGAAAATCGCCTCGAACAATATTTATATAAGGATCTAGACAAAGGGGAAACACAGAGGCGTAGCGATGGGGGGAGGGGGGGGGGGGGCAGGGGGGGGGACATATGTCACCGGGCGCCGACCTTAGGGGGCGCCAAAATGGGTTGTAAAAACAAATTAAAATGTCATTGTAGCTGCATTTTTGCAGGGGGGGGGGGTGCAAATCGAAAAGTTTGAGGGGGGGGGGGTGCAAATTAAAGTTTGTCCACGGGTGCCGGGAAGGGTCGCTACGCCTCTGTGGCAACATAAAGAAAAGACTATATTTTTCCTGTCAAACTTCTGTCCTACGCCCATGTATTTATACCTTTCAATGACCGCAATAGAAGACGCAGTTTTTTTTAACAACTCTGCCACAATAACAAATAAAAAAAAAAAAAAAAAACTTCTAATTTCTTTTTAAATAATATCATATTTAATATATATATATATATATATATATATATATATATATATATATATATATATATATATATATATATATATAAGAAATCCTCTTTAATGTAGCTTATTCCTTGATTGCGTGCATGCAATACACTTGAAAGCTCTTTTTGTAAGATGATATGTAATATTTGCATGCTTTTAACCTTAAAATATATAAAGTCAAGAGCACGCTTGCGGCATGTATGCTTAAGACATTTTTTAAATGAATCTAAACGACTATCACATTTTAGATCGAAAATACGCGAAAAAAAATAATAACAAACAACTAAATTAAATTTAAGAAACGAGCTAAAACAATTTTGAGACTTATGAATAAACATTTTCAACTTTGAATATTCCACGCTAACATTCCCCGATTGGTAATAAACTACTATAGGTCATACCATAATACCATAGGTAATTCCAATTAAATAACCAAAGATCACTCCCAATTTATTACAACAGATAGTTCACAATAGATTAGGTACTAGATATCACACCCAAATGATTGCCATAGATTATTCCCAATTAATTACAATAGATTATTCCCAATTAATTACAATAGATTATTCTGAATAAATTACCTCAGATCAATTCTATTAAATTAAGATAGATCATTCCCAATACATCACCACTGAGCATTCCCAATAAAAAATACCACAAATCATTCCCAACTAATTACCATAAATTATTCCCAATAAATTACAACAAAAACTAAGATTGAACACAAACACAATGCAAAAATAAATAAAAAAACTTTATCTCAAAAATGTTAAAATAAATCAAATTTTATTTAAATTTTTAAATATGGTAATGTAAATCTTAACAATTTTTAACACTACGCACTAAGGAATTATTAGACCTAAAGAAAATGAGCATAAAACCACTAATTAATGAATATGTGCTTACTAATTCACAAACTTAAACCATAATTAGTGCCAATTCTAACCTATGCCAAGTTTACATATTAGTTACTCTAGTGCAATTTAACATTGACACTGTGTTTTTTCATCCTATGTTGTAGCCAGCATCAGCACAGTGCTAGAACCTTTGAGATCAATGCCGGTCTAAAACCTGTGAAGACATACACAAAAAAAGGTTAACATTTTTTATTGTTGTGATAAAACTTAATTTCCAAGAACAGTCGAACGCTGAAATAAGAATTTTATAAAGTTCAGTTCATCAAATTAAGTTAATGACAAGTTTATTGTTGCACTTGTGTTGATTCTAAACTATGCCAGGCTACGATTTTAAAGAAGACGACAACACGGTACGATCCCTGGACTGGATGTGTATTACAGTATACATTACGGTATACAAATACACATTCACATAACCACGAAAACCCCACCCTCACAACTGGGGGTTTCTTCTTCGCCCCCACCCTCACATTTGGCGGAGCTGCGGAACGAGAGAGAATCAGTGTTTCTTCCAGACTTTTTTCTCCGGGGGGGCACTTGAAATCTTTTGGGGGGGTGGGGGGGGGCGGTAAACTTTCTTCGGGGGGGCGGACACTGTTAAAAGTATATACTTTCTATATAAATTATATAAATTTCATTTCGTTCGGGGGGGGGGGGGCGGTAAAAAAATTTCGGGGGGGGGGGGGCGAAGCCCCCCCCCGAAGAGATGCCTGGAAGAAACTCTGGAGAGAATGTATGTCACAAGCTCATGACGGAACATAACTGATATATAGCTTTCTCAAACTCGACATCACACTTAGATTATCGTAAAATTACAACGGGTTGTTGGTTGGTGTTGTATTTGTTATATGGGGGGACGGCGTAGTTTGGTGGTAGAGAATATCACCGCTAACCGAAAAGTCTCGAGTTTGAATACCGGGTAGCCTACTTATCCGTAGAACATCTATGAATGCAACTAGCTCTGACTTAATGTAAAGTGGGCATACTACTGACCACACTACCTCTTCTTATGCCGGGGTCATTGAAACAGGTGAACTCCCACCCCACTCAAGTTTTTCTCTAGATATTTTGCTATTTTTTGCCTTGGTGTCATCCCCCCCTCCCCTAAATGGTGTCACCCGGTGCGGTCCGCACCCCCGCCCTCACCCCCCTCGCTACGCCTCTGGCAGAAGTTAGACCGTTCGGTTTGAAAGGGTACTTACTGTATATGATTTTGTAACAGGAGTGATATTTACATATTTTATGTAACTTTTTTTTTTTTGCATAATAAGTATTTTTGCATATTGCTATTAAGAATTTTCGCATGAATAAACTAATACCGCAATTTTCTTTAAGACAATATCAGGAATTGTAATTCTTTTTATTTAAGATGAAAACTAAATTATTTAAACGTTATAAGGTTTGAGGGATTTTTTTTGAAAATTAAAAAAAAATAATAATGTGTAAACTAAATTCTTATACCGTGTGGGTCTGAAACCGCCCAGCACTCACTAGATACCAACTATAGGTACTCACCTCATGACTAGACGAGGATCTGTTAGCTGATCGACCAGTTCTGCTAGAACCAAAACCAATGAAACCAAGGTCTGTTGACAACACATACATACATATAATATTATATATATATATATATATATATATATATATATATATATATATATATGTATATGTATATATATATATATAATTTATATTTATATGTATATATATGTATTATATATATGTATTTTATATATATATATATATATATATATATATATATATATATATATATATATATATATATATATATATATATATATATATGGAGTTTGGTTGTAGCACTACCTACCAAGTAGGTATTGGCTATTACAAAGTTAAGTTGTATTACTAGTTGTCTTACCAATGTGGTCGTTGGTGTACTGAGTTTTGTTGTATTACTAGTTGACTTACCAGTAAGGTCCTGAACGTACGGAGTTTTGTTGCATAACTTGTTGAGTTACCAATTAGGTCATTGATGAATAGAGTTTGGTTGTATTACTAGTTGTCTTACCAATTAGGTCATTGATGAATAGAGTTTGGTTGTATTACTAGTTGTCTTACCAATTAGGTCATTGATGAATAGAGTTTGGTTGCATAACTATTGTCTTACCAATTAGGTCATTGATGAATAGAGTTTTGTTGTATTACTAGTTGACTTACCAATTAGGTCATTAATGAATAGAGTTTGGTTGTATTACTAGTTGCCTTACCGATGATGTCCTTTATAAATAGAGTTTTGCTGTATAACTAGTTGTATTACCAAATGAGGTCCTTGATGTATAGAGTTTTGTTGTATTACTAGTTGACTTACCAATAAGGTCATTAATGAATAGAGTTTTGTTGTATAACTAGTTGACCTACCAATAAGATCCTTTATGAATAGAATTTGGTTGTATAACTAGTTGCCTACCAATGAGGTCCTTGATGAATAGAGTTTGGTTTTTAATGTACGGGCCCCTCGCGGCCCTGGAGTTCATGTCCGTGTCAAACAGAAATCGTATGGTCATATCCGGCCTGACGAAGGCCTCTGGGATGATCCTGGCGTACCATCTCTTGGGCTCGAAGTCGTGGCAGTAGCAGTTGGTGGAGGTGGATTTCTCTCGTTCGCAGGAGGTCACGAAATGTTTTTGAAAGCTGCAGTACTGTGATGGAAAGGAAAACACGGTCTGTTTTGTTGAATACAGTGGCGGATCTTGTATTTTTTGTTATTATTTTTTTTTTTTTTTTTTTTTTTTTTTAGATATTTCGTGAGTGGGAACTTAAATTTCCGGACGGAATAGAAAACTGCAGTATTGTGATCAGACCCTCGGGCAGATGAGGCTCGTTAGCTGGGAACAGCCACTCTTCTAGGAGGGACAACTCCAAAATTAAACAACTGCTGCCTTTGTTGTAGTTTGTTCTTGGTTGGACAAAGGCTATGGAAGCAAATCCAAAAAGAAAAGCAGGCTGAAATCGGAGTCAATGCCCTCAATGGCGCATAACCAGTTGACACGTAACGCTTAATTGTGTTGGAGGCGTGGTCGAGTCGGCAAAAAGTTCATGATTAACAAATCGAACAAAGTCTCGAGTTCAAACCCACTGGCAGATAAATCTCGATCCCCTTCAACACTAATAATTAAGAACGAAGAAGAAGAAGAAGAGAAGTGATCAGACAAATGGAAAACACGTTCTTTATGTTAAAACCATTGGCGGATCTTTTTCTTTTCCCCAGATATTTTAAATGTGGAGGGGCTACTTGATAATTTTGTGAGGGGGAATTTAAATTTCCGGGCTGAACGGAAACTATATTTAATTTTTTTTTCTAAGGGTGAGGGGTCTAGGTACAGAGACGCAGCCACCTATTCAGGCACCCTGGGCGAGCCATCGAAATTTTCGCCCCCCCCCCCTCTCCCTATCATTATTATATAGTTATTCAACCTGGTGAAAAAACGCCCCCGCCCCCCTCAGTTTGAAAGAAAGGTTGATGGTACTTTTAACCAGTTACTATCCAAATAAGGTCGTTATTGTGGTACCACCCAGTTGATGCAGAAAAAAGTTGAATAAGTGAGTAAAGCGTTGTAGCAATTTACTTTCTTAACTTGAATTTATATAATGAAATACCCCAGCGTAAAATGAGCTTTTTAAATTTTGTTTTACCCCTTTAGACGCCCGTTAAGGGTCGGCGCGCGGTGCGGCCACCCCACCGGCCTTCGTCTAGCTACGTCGCTGGCTAGAGGGTGATAGCAGATGCCTAAAAGATACTCTTAGGCTGCATTTATGTCCTTATTTTAACCACCATCTCCAAAAGTTATTTTATTTTCTTGAAGAAATTAGACATCAACCGGGTCGACGTGGTCGAGTCGGTAAAGCTCATGGTTGCTAAACCGAAAAGTCTCGAGTTCGAACCTGTCTTGTAGTTTGTTCTTGGTTGGACAAAGGCTATGGAAGCAAATCCAAAAAAGAAAAGCAGGCTGAAATCGGAGTCAAAGACCTCAATGGCGCATAACCAGTTGACAAGTAATCCTTAATTGTGATGGAAGCATGGTCGAGTCGGCAAAGCTCATGGTTGATAAATTCGAAAAAAGTCTCGAGTTCAAACCCTCTGGCAGATAAGGCTCGATCCATCCCAACACTAAAAATTAAGAACGAAGAAGAAGAAGACATCAACCAATGTGCCAAAAAGAATACATCACCTTGTTGTGCTGCTTTTGATAATTCTGACAGTCTTCGTTCCAGCCGCACACTTCCAGGTAAAAGATTCCTCTGTTCATCAGGCTCAGCTTGTTGTTCGGCACGTACATCGTGCCGTAGACGTAGAGCGGATCTCTCCCGAACACCACACACCCAGGGCAGCGGGGCAGGTAACCGTCCAGCGTCGCGACCAGTCCGTTTTGGTTGAGGAAATTCAGGGAAACCTCGGAGCCGGCTTCTTGGACATACTCTATAAAAAAAAAAGTTTTCAAACCTGACGGTCTATAGGGCAAGTGAAGTAGAGTTCACTTGTTTCTGTGACCTCGGCAAATGAAGGGATAGTGTGGACAGCGCTATGCCCGGACATACTCTATAGTTCAATACAATTTCAGAGGTAGTTACATTGTAGCCTACATCGGAGAATGACCAGGGCAATGCGCGCATTGGCCGGCCAATGTACAAAATAAAATGTATAATTTTCAAGTTCTTTGGATTTTGACCAAGAAAGCCGACCAATACGTGCTTTGGTCGTAATATATATCTACAATTGTTTAAGGGAATTTGAAACGCCCTAAATTATTTTATTGATGTTAGCAGGATTCGTTTTTTGACTCCATGTTAATCTCCATAATATATGTTGATAATATTTTTTCAGCAATTAAATTTAAAAAAAAAAAAATAAAAAATTCATGAAAATAGTAGAGTTAAAAATGTAAAATAAAAGCCAAAATATGCAGTTCTACCATTTTTCGCCAATCTGGAATGATTTTGTAACGCATATTTTATTTTACTACCTTACGAAATAAAATTTTCAAATAACCTGCGATCGAATTATAACAGTTAAAAAAATTTAATCAGCTATAGAGAGAATTTACGTTTTTTTTGTGAGCTGTTTATTAGCAAGAACCGTTTGCGTTGCAAACTTTAATTGACATTGCCTCGTTTTCGTCTAGAATACACGTAAAAACTTTAACTATAAAAAGAAAAGTGGGGGAGGGTAATGAATCACACCTGAATTAGATCGCGTATTTGCAGGTACGTTTCAGAAACCATTTTTGTTTGCTAAAGCACGCGGATTGCTATTAAACCCAAGGCAAATCTATAACCATCTCAAAAAATACTACTACTAGCACGTTTGTATACCTAACTTCAAACGCCTTAGCATAATAGATAGAGTATTGTATAGAAAATTAAACCTACAGGACTTATGTGGAAAAAAAGATGGTTAAATCGATTTGTAAGAGTTGTAACAAAACTTTATAACAATATGTGACAAAGGGGGGGGGGGGGGGGGGAAGGGGTTCATAAAGTGTTGTCACTCTTTTTTATTTAAAAAAAAAGTGGTACTTGAAACTAAATTTTTATCAGCTGTTTCTAATTTGATAAGACTTTAGTGTATATTGCAAATAAAATTGATTAATTTAAATATCATATACCTGGACGTCATGTAACGATTACCCCTCATTTTTTAAACATATTTACCTGATATTATCAAACACAAACCGCTTATGATTGCGGCGTACTGCATGTTTGTCGTGCGACTTTTGATTTCTTACAGACCAGAATAACAAAATCTGGAGCTGAAAGATATTTTTGTGTTTATTTACAAATAAAAATGTACATTAACAAAAGTAACGCAATGTATAGTTGAAGCTAAACTATTCAAATTAATTTGTTTAAGGGTACGTACACACATACATAATGGGACAGGGGTGGCCTAGCGGGAAAGAGCTAGACTGTTAACCTGAAAGTTTCGAGTTCGAATCCGTGTTCAAGCCAGTAGAACGTCCCTGAGTCACCCATCTCTGATGGGTACCTAACTCCCGTTAGATAAAGTAAAGGCGGCCGGGCACAGTGCTGACATCACTATCCCTTCATACACCGAGGTCACAGCAACAGACGAACTCTACTTCATCTGCTCGATGTGTCCAGCGTTACTGAAGGCGACTTGAGCAATACAATCTTACTGCAGCTGCTGTTCATAGATAAGTTAAAACACAGCAAGCATCTTCAAATTGAATTGACGGATTAGTTAAAACGAGCCGACCCGCGGCTTATGATACGCCGCTATTTAGTTGTTTTATTTTCTACTTGTCAGTAATTCATAATTTGTGAATTCGACAGTACCAATGCTGCCACTGAAAATATTTGCTTTAAAAAACCATCAGTAGCTCGTTAAGGACGATAACCCCCCCCCCCCCCCCCTCTCCTTTCCCCAACCCCTACACCCCCCCCCCCCCCCCCCGTGAAAGCAAAATTCTCTTAGTTACCTCCCCTAAGTTTAAAATCGTTTCAAACTAAATCATCTGCCCCTAATAGCCGTCATGAAACCCGGCTCTACGGTCGTAAACATTTAGCATGAACCACAGCTCACCAGACCATGTAGGGGTGGGGAGGTAGGGAGCGCGCTTACAGCTTGGTGTTTTCTAACGGCTCCAAGAAGAGAATTATTTATATAGATTCTGATAAAAATAGCAACAGGATAATATTTATTGTATTACGTTTTTTGTGTGGGTATTGTTGTCAGGGGTATGATTAGAGTCAGGTTAGCGTGAGAAGAAGGGTCAGAATTAAGGTTGGAATGGGAAATTGGGTTAGAATTAAGGTTTGAATGGGAAATTGGGTAAGAATTAAGGTTTGAATGGGAAATTGGGTTAGAATTAAGGTTTGAATGGGAAATTGGGTTAGAATTAAGGTTTGAATGGGAAATTGGGTTAGAATTAAGGTTTGAATGGGAAATTGGGTTAGAATTAAGGTTTGAATGGGAAATTGGGTTAGAATTAAGGTTTGAATGGGAAATTGGGTTAGAATTAAGGTTTGTATGGGAAATTGGGTTAGAATTAAGGTTTGAATGGGAAATTGGGTTAGAATTAAGGTTTGAATGGGAAATTGGGTTAGAATTAAGGTTTGAATGGGAAATTGGGTTAGAATTAAGGTTTGTATGGGAAATTGGGTTAGAATTAAGGTCAGGACTTGGATTAAAGTAAAAGATAGCTTCAGTGCTGACGTTCGTATGCACAAACCATTTTTAGCATATCACATGATGATGGTGGCATTTTCGTGATTATCGATTATAGACTAGATCTAGATTTAGTAGGAATAATACGCCACGTTTTCATAAGGCTTTGAATGTTAACTATGTATAGCATGCAGCTTCTAATACTACACCTATGTAAACATAGAGAACATTTAGACGAAAAAAACTACTACACATACTTCATAAAAATGGTGAAGGTGCAAGAATAAAAGAAAATAGTTCTTCCTTCATCAGTCTCCACGGAAGTAAAATTACGTGTTTGATCAATGTAAAATAGTTTGCTGAAAATAAACGGAGAAAAAAATATATATCGATATTTTAACATTCTGGTGTCATTTTAACGATATTGAGAATCAAATGATAAGACAGTGATAATTAAAAGCTATTAATAACATAAATTGATGTAGCCTAAACGCTCAGAGATTTAAATTTTATACCATCAATTTATAGGCTTATAAAAATAGTTTTACAAATCGACCTCTTACCATTCTTATCAAAAGACTGTTTATACGCCTGTTTATAAGACGATTTTTTTTTTTAAAATCATAGAAAAACAGGAATCTATCGGTTTAAAAATGATTGGGTACACGGGGCATAAAGAACATAGTTTTAAAAAATGTGGGAGGGGGGGGGGGGTGATTTCGATAGACGAATGGCTTTATGTATTATATGTTGGAACAGTGATATTTTGTTTGTATTATAATGTGTTAGTGTTATATTGTGTTTGTATTGTCTTCAGTATTTGTTTTGCATTTTGTTTTTTATTGTGTTGCGTTTGTGTTGTTCAGTGTTTGTAGTGTACTGTGTTTGTGTTGTATTGTGTTTGTGTTATGTTTGTATTGTCCTGTGTTCGTCCAATGTTTGTAAATGTCCTGTGTTTGTCTTTTCATGTGTGTGTATTTTCCTGTGTTTGTATTGTCCAATGTTTGTATTGTCGAATTTTTGTATTGTCCAATGTTTGTATTGTTCAATGTTTGCAGTGTATTGTGTTTGTGTTGAATTGAGTTTGTAATGTGTTTGTATTGTGTTTGTGTTGTGTTTTTGTGTTCGTATTCTCCTGTGTTTGCCATGTCCTTTGTTTGTAGTGTATTGCTAAACTCTACATCATCTTGTGAAACGAAGTTTTGGAGTGACGGACGATGGGCGAGGGGGTTGTAGTTCAGGGGTCTCCAAACTTTTCAGTCCGAGGGCCGCATTAACTATCAAACTTCAGTTCGGGGGCCAGTTTCTTCCAGGCATGTCTTTGATTTTTCTTGGCAAAGTACCTCAGCCATCACCAACAAACGATTTTTCCTTGCACAAAAAGATCTCAGCGGGCCGGATGAGAGGACTTCGCGGGCCGCATCCGGCCCGCGGGCCGTAGTTTGGAGACCCCTGTTGTAGTTGATGGAGAGTGACGGACATAGTATATATGGTGGGTGGAATGTAGTTCTTTGTGTTTTTCTGAAACTCATAGAGTCGTAGAAAAAAACATGGATCGAGATCTTGAGACAGATCGCCATCAGATTTAGCGTTATATATATTTTCTTAAAAGCTAGCGCACTCTTACAAGAAAAAATGTTTCTCTGTCCGAAGTAAAATCTTCGTCATCCTTCTCTCCCGTCTGAGCAGATAAAGTAGAGTTCAACTGCTTCAATGACACTACGCTCAGCAACTTTCGTTTCCATAACGTAAATCAGACACGTCAAAACTGGCTAAACTCAGTAGCATCCTATAAACTCTAGCCTGGGATTCAAACTCGAGGCTTTCAGATTAGCAGTAGTGATATCTATCATTCGACCTAATTGCTCTCTCTTAGTTAAATACAACATTTAAAAATTTCGAGACTTAAAATTTGAAACAATCTTATTTGCATTGATTCGTTTATTTCTACTTCGACTTTTTATTAAACAAATGTAATTTTGAAATATTCTTCTAGAAATAATAAAAAAAAACTCAATTTAAATTTAAAAAAGAAAAACCCAAGATTTTAAACGAAAAAGGAAGTGTGAAATTACATTTAGAGGCCGATAAATTCAACGCAAAATGTTTGCCCATTTTAGCTGGTCTGGCTAAAAATAAAATCCCCGATCATGTTTGCCATGTAGAAAATGTTAAGGCGAGGCCCAAGACAAGTGGCTGAAATACGCGAGGCTACAATGACAAGGGTCCCCCGACCTTGATACAATTAGACACAAATCGCCGCAGTGAGAGTTTTCGGGCTATTTTTAAATGAACATTTTCATTTACGTCGAATGTCTATAAATAGACGTCGGACGGGTAGCCCGAAGGGAGGTAATAAGCATAAAATGTCAGCGAAGTGTGTCAACTTGTGCTAACGGTTTTATTACCCAATATAGAATCTATATGGTGCGGTAAAATTCATCAATGAAGCTGCAGAGAGTCTTGCCGTTAGTAGTGTTAAGGATTTAATTGCAACGTGCATCAAAGCTAGAAGCATGAGCAAGTTATATGTGTTAAACCTCCACACCTCCATACCTCCATAACTCTTAACCTCCACACCTACTAACCTCCAAACCTCTACACCTATAAACCTACAAAGCTCTACACCTCTAAACCTACAAACCTTCATACCTCGAAACCTCCACAACTCTAAACCTCCACGTTTCCATACCTCCAAAACTCAAAACCTCCACACCTATATACCTCAATTTTTCTTTTATTTAACCTGATTAAGTATTGATTCAACGTTCAAGGGTGAAGGGGATAAAA
This sequence comes from Physella acuta, assembly GCF_028476545.2. Classification (NCBI taxonomy): domain Eukaryota; kingdom Metazoa; phylum Mollusca; class Gastropoda; family Physidae; genus Physella; species Physella acuta. Next base: position 2,061,115 of record NW_026731610.1, on the reverse strand, counting down.
ATAAAACACGTTACGAGAAATATTAGTAAGCTTGTTTTTTTTTTCGTTAACAATGTCAGAGAAATACTGTTTAATTGTAATATTTACATTTTGTAATATGAAAAAGTTTTCTAAAAATTGCCACCTGTACTGTTTTGTTAAATCAGAATAAAATTTTTTATTTTTCAAGTATTAAACAAAACTTATTCTGTTGCAGACTTTAAACAACAAATAATAATATTTTAAATTTCGAAAGAAAAAATAAAGGTCGACTTGCAGTGTCTACCGAAAAAGCTGTGACCGTCGGAAATTCCTTGCCCGCTGGGGAGTTGCCTCTCTTAGTTTTTGGCAACGCGAGTGAAGGGCCTTTGCAGTTCAGACAAGCGGGGAGTTAAAAGATTAAGGACCGTCGTTGCAGCGTTCACTTCGCTCAAGCCCCTAGCGGAGACACCAGCCATCCTCCGGCCGGGATAGTGCACGGCATCCAAACTTGTTGCATTTGTTCATAAAGCCTTTATCCTGTACGATTCTCGTGCTAAATAATCTGTCCGACCGCTTTCCGCGCAGACTCGTCCAACTTAAAATAGAAAACCCAAGACAAAGATAGACTGAGGTGGATCTTAATTTAGCAGGTAGATTATCTGAGGGATATTTCTAGACTGTTGAACTGACGTTTACCAACAAACTTCGGCAGGAAAACTGCAGTCGGTATAAAAGGGAAGTTACTACACCACGGCTACTTTTGTGAGAGGGAATTTTAACAACAGCTGAAGGGAGGTAATACACACTGGACATATAAGAAACAGTATTTTGGTATTTTGTTGTGTATTTCATAATTGTTCATTGTAGCATTCCACTATACCATTGGATCATAGAAGGCCTATACGTAAGTATACGAATTATTTAGCTTCTTTAACATTTTAAAAATAATTTTGACAGATCCATACTAATATTATTTGTCAATGTGGCTAATAACTTTATTTGCACGAACACTGGCCCTAACCGATATGCTGTAAATAATAAACTGTTTACTGTACTGTATTACCAAACCAAAGACCACAGAGGAACCCGAGTCTAGTTATTAAAAACCAAATTCTTTTTTTAAATTATTTGATATTCATCCGTTTTTAACAAGGTTATAACATTATTTTAGGTGGTAAATTGAAATAGAGCTGTATTCAAAATATTCTATTAGTTGGAATTGTCTAGAAAATGAGCAGCAAAAACACCAATTGATGTTTGTGTTTTAAAGTTCTCCTTTCGAACCTATTGGTCCATTGGGCAAGTGAAGTAGAGTTCACCTGTTTCTGTGACGTCGACACTATGCCAAGCGGCCCTTATTTTCCCTTACGTGAGTTAGAAATCTATCTTCTTCTTCTTCTTCTTAGTTCTTAATTATTAGTGTTGAAAGGGATCGAGATTTATCTGCCAGTGGGTTTGAACTCGAGACTTTGTTCGAATTTATCAACCATGAGCTTTTTGCCGACTCGAACACGCCTTCAACACAATTAAGCGGTACGTGTCAACTGGTTATGCGCCATTAAGGCCATTGACTCCGATTTCAGCCTGCTTTTCTTTTTTGGATTTGCTTCCATAGCCTTTGTCCAACCAAGAACACATTTTGGAGTTGTTTCTCCTAGAAGAGTGGCTGTCCCAGCTAACAAGCCTCATCTGCCCGAGGGTTCGAACTCGAGACTTTTCGGTTTAGCAACCATGAGCTTTACCGACTCGACCACGCCGACCCCAGAAATCTATCAAAACTGGGTAGACTATGGAACGTTCTTCTCTTTTGAACCCGGGTTCGAACTCGAGACTTTCGGGTTAGCAGTCTAGCGCTCTACCGCTATACCACGTCCTCCATAATGTTTGTATTACTTGCATTATATGATGGGATAATCGGAGGAGTATAGATAACTCACCGCTTTTACTAAATTTCTGATTATAACATCAGGAACGGACTCTGAATTTGACTTTGACTTAACCCTTTGAAGCCCATCAGGAGCAGAGGGCTCTCCACCGGACTCTGTTTTGGGCAGCTCTCTTTAGTTGAGCCCATGTTGGCCCAGCAGTGATTGCTTCTCTTTCCACAATCTTTCTCCAGGATTGCATAGGCCTGATTTTCGTTTCACACTGGGGGTTCCAGTCCAACGCTGGCCTCTGAATTTAGCATCCATTAAACTTACAAAAAAAAGGCAATCTGTTTCCTTTCAGTGTCACCCCCCCCCCCCTCACCCACCCACCCATCCACACACGACCCCAACACACACAAACAAACAAAGACAAACACGCTTATTTCGAATATAAATTAAAACAGAAAGTACCAAACCAAAGTGAATATGGAAAGTAAAGCCGCTGAGCTGACTAAATTGTCTCAGTTATAACGGGTACCCGGCTTAATGTGTGTAGAATAAAGGCGTTTATGTCTTGCGCACTGGACATACATGAACTTGTTTAAAATAACTGGTAAACTCTCCTTTACCTGCCTGTATAACGAAAATGTTTAGCTTATTATCACTTCCTTGTATAATAAAAATGTATAGCTTATTGTCACATCCTTGTATAATGAAAATGTTTTGCTTATTTTCACATCCTTGTATAATGATAAGGTTTAGCTTATTGTCACATCCTTGTATAATGATAAGGTTTAGCTTATTGTCACATCCTTGTATAATGAAAAGGTTTAGCTTATTGTCACAATGGATAAAATGTTTTGTGGCCGCATGAGCGACTTCATAGAATAAATTCGGTTCAGAAATCGAACTTTATGTGTGCTTTATCATTTTATTTGCCTCAAGTTTTAGAACTCAGTCAGTTAAAGTATTACGGAAAGGAGTTTAGATTATCTAACCGTTAAAAGTAAGTTTTAAAAATTTCAAATAAAATATAATAAAATAAGATAAAAAGAACTCTGACACAAAGTAATACGCAATAATTTTATTGATTCAAATCTTCTTTGGGTGAAACAAACTATTGAAGAAGAAGCAATGATAAGACCACAGAAATTATAAAAAACATAGATCATAAATGGCGGTTTTTTATTTTTATTTTTTAAATGTATGACATATACCCACGTCAATGATCCAAGTTTTAATTTTAAGTCGTGTAGAGAGATGTAACGATAGGAATTGGCATTTTTTATTTATTATAAAAGTGTTTCAAATTGGAACTACGTAATGTGTTTACGGACAGGAATGTTATCATATCTTTTTTCCACCCCCTTCCCCATTCCACTCTCATCTCACGTTAATTGGAAGTACAAGGTAGTCGGGTTTATGTATTTTACGGTATACTGGGATTTTGAACGGTGTTTCTGTGAAGTGTTTAACAATCCGTTAATGTTGTGTGTTTTGTTTCTGTTTTAATTTTTATTTTCAAAAGAAAGTATAACTTGTCTCTAGAAAAAGGCGCCCATTTCTGACTTTACGATTCATTAGGTAGATGAAGTAGAGTTACCATGTTTCTTGACAACAGCACATTTAGAGAGGATGTACCCAGTAGTATGCCCAGCCGCCTTTTCTTTCACTAAAATGAGTCGGGTACACATTAGAGCTGAGTGGACTCAGTTAGTGGGCAGAATTGAAATTATTTTATTGGAAGTGAGGACAGTAAAACTTGCGATGCTTATCTGAATATAATCTGACAAGTTTTTGTTTATGTTTTGTTTATTCTTAAATGTAAAGACTATAAAAATTATAAACGGTCGATGTGTTTAATTTGCATCAAAGAACACTGCTGTGATATTTGTCTTGCAGTTTTTGAAAACTTTTATCCAAACAAACATGACTAAGATTTACTTTTTACATTTTTGATTTTCGATAAATTGTGTTTATTTTAAAAATATTTTGATAACAATTTTCTTTTCTTCAGACATGATCATGACGTGTGGTTGATGAAAATGGTGTAATAACATCAATACAAAGAACAAAGAAGTATTTTCTTGAGGGCGTTTATCAAAAAATGTCGTTACACGAATCTAAGCTGAACTTTAAACACCACAGGTCGTCAAAAACAATGGAAAAAACAATGTGTAAAAAGCGAATTCCCATGTTTCAAACACGCTCTAGTAAAGACTTATTGAGTATCGATACTGCTACAACAGTATGCGATACCTTGGACGATACTGTCACCAGGTGTTCAGGCTCGGCGATACGTTCATTCGATTATTCAAGATGTTCGATTACTCCCTTGAGTAACGACAATCTGAACCACCCTCTTCCTCACCCGAATTCTTGTAACACAACCGTGCAATATGACACAGACTCATCATGTCTGTATAACAACGGCCTAGTCTGTAAAAAACTCTCAGATATTAATATCACTGAGCGTGAAGTCAAACAAGATATTCTTCGACCTAAAGACAATTCAGTTATAAATATAATAAATCATAACCGAGTGGTCGAGTACTTCTCACTCAGAAAAATGTATTCAGCGTTTCAATCCCATTACCTAAACATGATCCTTGTCGTTTCAATCATTGCGAGGCTTTCATCAGCTTTGCAACCAACGCAAGCAGGATCTTCTCAAGAGCTTCTTCAAGAAGGTGATCCATGTTCAGGCAGAGTTTGGCCAGCTGCCCGGCAAGTTTACATCCGTCATCCGACCAACTGCTCTGTGTTCTACATGTGTTTTGGTGCCCAGCAGTGGCGACTCAACTGTACGACCCACAACACGGTCTTTTCACTCCAGCATAACGTTTGCGTGTGGAAAGGTTCAAGGTTTGATGATTGTAACGATACTGTCATTACTTTGACTTCCGGCAAGGCGGAAATGACGTCGAAATCGCCTTTTGAGAAATTCCGTAACACAGAAGGGTTTGTTAGCGTACCAATACAAGCGAGACAAGGACGGTTGTACTTTCAAAATAGCGGTACAACGCAAACAATAATTCCTGAGAATGGTACCAGAAGTTCTGGGAAAAATACAACAACAGGGTCCAACCATCTGCAAGATAAATCACCCGGGTACTTACACGCTACGAAGAGTCTCAAAACTGTTGACACGACAACTTCTAAACGTGGTATAGATTATAGCAGCCCCAAAATATTACCAACCCGAGAACCTTTGTCACTTAAAACACAGGTTGCCGATTCTAACCCAAAGCCAAGTAACGCAAATCAAAAGAAAAATCAACAATCAGAAACAACTAGAAATCAAGAACGTAAGTCCGTGAATACTCCAAACACAACTTTAACAACTAAACTCTCCACGAACACAGAAAGCCTTAAGTCTACAGGTGAGAAAGACAAAACGAACTACACTAAACAACCAGGCAATACGAAAAGTGAGAAAGCGCTATTGATCAAACCCGAAGGTAAACTAAAAAACACAGATACTTCCACGAAATCTCCTCCGCTCAAATCCAATGTCACAGTACTTCAATCGAAACAACAGCTCACAACACCGGTTCGAACAAACGTTTCAAATCCACCCAAAATAACAAAACAAGATTTAACTTCTACTACAAAGACGATAGAGCACAGCGTCATAGACATCCGACAGCAACCAAAATCAAGAAAACATGGCTCAACTACAAAACCTGATGCCAAAAGAAATGAACAAATGAAAACCCAAAATATCACGAAACCAAGTCCTTCCACTAGTACGACCAATCAATCCAAGAGTTACTCCAACATACCTTCTAACAACCACTCAACACATAGCCAGTCCACATCAGGTTTAACTGACTCCAAAGCAGGAACTCTGAAAGTTAACAACCAGAAAAATCACGGAGACGTGTATTTAAGAAAAAACGAAACAATCGCCACTTCAAAGCAGACCTCAAAGTCTCCACCATCACAACTCTCAACATTAAATCCAGCCAAAAGTTTTGACAAAACAAGTTCAACCAGTAGATACGATGTCATGAATCCGACTTACATCACCACGCCAAAGGCTGGCACTGTTCAAGAAGTTAAAACACCAAAAACAACGAATACATCACCCGCTTTAAAAACAGTCACCAAAACTTCAGTTCTGTACAGCACATCATCGATGAGACCAACTTTTAACCTGTCAAACATTAAAACCCCGACAGAAAATGAATACACGACAAAAATCTCAAACTTCAATCGATTTTCGAAAGTCAAATTATCTTTTCTGAAAGACAATTACCTTACAGGGGGTGCCGGCAAGTCGGAGTTACACTCAAATCAAATACTTAAACCCTACATGTCTTATCAGAAGTCTCAGCCAAGGCACCAGGATTACATCGCCCACCTCTCAACTTTGGTACCAAACACAAAACCAGATGCCGTGCAACTAAGACTTTCTTCAGTACAGACTAGCACACCAGCGCCTGTTTATACAGGTTTTACAGAAAAGAAAAATAACGGAATTTTATTTGCGGAAACATTAACTAAAACTCCAGTTGTAACGAAAACGGAAATCAAAGAATTCATCAGTTTTAAAAACGGAAGTAGAAATACATTTGACAAAAATATTACGGGAATCCCCGATATAAAGACATCTAGAACATTAAATAAAACGAACAATTCTAAAAATAAAATCGAATCTATTATTGTCAAATCCAATACGCTACCTTGGAATAGTCTGATTACTTTAGAAAAAATGACGAACAGTAGTCAGAAAATAGAGCAGGTTATATCAGCACTGATGCATCTAAACAAAACACAGCAGAAGTTGGACCCTGAGAACAATGACGTCATCAGTAATTCAAGTGCCAGACACAACATCGCGTCATCAAACCCCGCGCTTAAGATCCGTTCCACGAGAAGCCTGAACCCAATCACCTCCACAAGTGCCGCCCAGCGGGGGAGGAAGTCGCTAGTCTCAACCAGATTTCCCTTCGGCCGCCCGTGGGAAAGGTTAAACCCGAACCTTCAGAAACCATCTCTTCAGAAATCTGCCCCAAGCCTCACCAAAAGACCTGCTCGTAAGAACTACCGAGAGGCCACAGACAACCCTAAGCTCATGGCCAAGTTTCTTCAATTATTGAACATCACAGTCAACTTTATGAACACCGACACGACTCCGCAACGACATGAAAAAATCGGAAGAAAACAAAACTCAGACAATGATAGGAAAGGACCCGGAGTTACTCATGCGTTACCGAAAAACACAAACCAGGTACTGACACAAACTAGATCGAGTTTACCACGAAATCAACAGCTAACTCGGACACCTGTACCTCGAAATTCTATAACCCGGGTACCCGTGACAAGAAGACCCTTCATCAACCCACCCCCACCCCCAACACCATCAACCCCACGGAATCTACAAAAACAAACTAACAATAACTCTGTTCTACGCGTTAACCCATGGACGCACCAAAAACCGAAAACTCCCGAACCTAAAATAGACAAAAAACCTGAAAAAGAACAACAATTGCAAAACACGCCGAGAACACAACACGTTTTTCAAAACAACGATCCAAAACAAACAACAGATCTGCGCTCGCGGTTTCAGAAGCTGAAATCACAAGATCAACGGTACCAACAAAAACAGATGGATCTCCTGAAACAGAGACAAGTTGAACATACAACCCAGAGACAACTGCCACGGAGAATCCCATCTCAACAGCAGTCAAGGCTTGTGAAAACAGAAACAGAGATACCGAACAAATATCAAAACTCAAAAACACCCGAACCTAATTTCAAAAACCCGAACAGGCTACCAGAGGACAGTTTGAAAGTTATTTCAAGAAAAGAAACCTACGTCAACACTAAGAATCCAGTTATGCGTGAAACAACCCAGCACATCCAAACACGCCAAACCACTCAAGGCAACAACGCCCCGATCCCAAATCGACACGAAAAAATATCCCAAATTCAACAACAAAACAACAAGTTTAAAAACGGGTACAAAGTTCAAATACAAAAACAGCCGTATTCAAGCCAGATTTTGATTCAACAAAACAGAACGGATCCTGTATTCCAAAGACGGCTCAACAATCGTAAAATCCAATTTCTCGAATCGACACGAAGGGATATGTTCACGTCTAAAGGGCTCACGACAAAGCACGTACTTAGTAAAACAACGTTGAAATCTGGTCAAAACAAGAAACTATTCCAGACCAACATTTGGTGGAAAAATGACGTCAAGCTTCCTAAATATTCACTTCCAGTACCCACAATCACAGTGAAGCCAACTTCAACGAGAGCACCCACCACACCAAGCACCACCACCACGACACCCGCCCCAACAACCACAACAACAACAACAACGACGACGCCGAAAACAACTACCACATCTACAACGACAACTACCACCACAACAACGACAACAACAACAACGGAGACCCCACAAACAACTGAGGTGGATTTCAGAGTCCAGACCTTACCGCCGTTTATGGAGCCAGACTTTGTGCCAGATTATCGTCTGGAGATGCAAGGTTAGTCGTTACATCACATTTGTCATTTGTCATATTGTCATATTGTCATTTGTCATATTGTCATTTGTCATAGTGTCATTTGTCATATTGTCATTTGTCATATTGTCATGTGTCATATTGTCATTTATCATATTGTCATATTGTCATGTGTCATATTGTCATTTGTCATATTGTCATTTGTCATATTGTCATTTGCCATATTGTCATTTGTCATACTGTCATTTGTCATTTGTCATATTGTCATTTGTCATATTGTTATTTGTCATATTGTCATATTGTCATTGGTCATATTGTCATTTGTCATATTGTCATTTGTCATATTGTCATATCGCTCAACTCTAAGTCTTCCATATCAGCTCTTATTCAACGGTCTGTTAATTGAATACATCTACTTGCTGGCTGTTATCGAACAATGTGCTCATTGAGTTTATTTTCCTCGGTTGCTAATTTTAACGGTCTTTTTTCTAAATTATCTAAATTTTATTTCCTTCAAACACATCTAAATATTATGGGTCATTATGTTACGAGCCATATTACCTGTTGACTTTGAGTTCAGCCTGCTCTACTTTCCTGATTTGCTTCCATAGTTTTTATTCCATCTAAGAGCAATCTGCAAAGCAGCAGTTGTTTGATTTTGGAGTTTCCTCTTCTCGAAATATATTTTTTTTGAAAATATATACTTTAACCAGTTTCCGCTCTCCAGTCCCATCACCCCCCCCCCCCTAAACCCACCGAAATTTTAAAGTTCTAACAGGAGAAAAAAGTCTGAAAGAAATACTGATTATCTGAACCATACCTACAGTTATTAAAGAAACGCTATACTACATCGTTCTTTTTGTATATTGGACGGGATTTCCCACAACACGATTAAGTTTTGAGTGTCACCCTGTTTAGGGTTGGCTTCCATTGCCTTTGTTTACCAAAACTAATTACAAGGCGGAAATGGCTTGGTTATGGAGGGTCTAGTACATTTTTACCATCACCCCCCCCCCCCCTGCGTTACATTTATCAATATATCTTCATTAACAAAGATTAACAAACAATTCACATAAAAATGTTTGTTTCAGATTCTATTCTATATATTTTTTTATTACCAATCAGCCTTCTTCTTTTATGTTCCTAATTTGCTCGGGGGTTCGATCTCGGGACTTTTCGATTTTGCACCCATGAGCATTGCCTACCCGACCACTTATTAGACCATGGGTGCAAATAAATATACGTGGAAGGAATTCAAATTTATGAAGAGTGTAGGCCTATACAACTATTTTAGAAAAACAACCCTAGTAAAACATGTGTTTCAAGTGTAATGAATTATCAGCGTTTTTCTAAACCTTCTCATATTTATAAATAACTGATGTGGTCCTTGTTTCGTTTTTACGCTGGTTAGCCAAGAAAACTATCCAGCTGGCTAAATAAGGGTCTGTGTTTTCCAATTTCTCAAGTAGGCAATGGCGGCCACTATCAAGGGAGATAACAGCCCAAAACAAAATAATGGTTTTTATGGCTAGTTCAGACTGTCATCTTTAATCTAACTTCGTCTCTGTTTAATCGACACCGCGACCTGGTAGTGTGACAGGTATTTCTTTAAATACGCTGCAAGGTGAATGCTTAAAGTTTCAGGTGTTTTAAACTGAAACGTCGAAGTCGTGCCAAATGTCTTAGGGTGTAAGTGTCCGTTATTAGCATTGTATCCCAATCTTTCATTTTTTTTAAACAACACTTTATTAATAAAACAAAGCATGTTTGGAAATATAAATAAAAGGACTCATTTATGATGAATAGCTCATAAACATTTATTTTAGTTTCAACTTTATAAATGACAATCAGTTGTGTTAAAAAATTTTTTTCCACATTGTGTGTGATAAGGTGGAACTTTGTGACACATACATGGTTAAATTTAAAATAGATGTGGTTATATGCAAAATATTCGTTGTGTTATGTAATGCATATGACATATGTATGTGACACATTCATATTTTTATGTGACACAAACGCGGTTCCATGTGACACATACGCGGTCCTATGGGACACATACTTATGTATGTATGCAAAACGTACATGATTTGACGTAACTTATATGTGGTTCTAGGTATCAAAACGTGTTACATAGGTGGTGCTATCTCACACATACTTTGCTCTTTAGAACTTGTATGTACGTAGCACTATGGAAAATATGGGTACTCGAATCAAGAGAACGCGGTGTTGAATTTTAAGTCGAAATCCTTGGATAAGTATTATTCAAAGAAAACCCTCAACTTTTTTGTGCCATTGCATTTTTTATTTCTTCTCTTCATGTTTCATTTTTTGCTTAAAAAAAAACCGTAGTTCAAATGTCTTTTTTTTTTACATCGGCATATGAAGGGATAATGTGGTAAAGCACTACGCTCAGCCGCTTGTACTTTCTCTAACATGAGTTAGTTTCCCATAAGTTCTGAACAAACTCATGGACGTAATGAACACGGATTCTAACCCAATACTTTCGGTTTAGCAGTCTAGTACTCTATTGCTAAGCCACGCCGTCATATGATTTATAATTTTTGTTGAAGTTACATTCATTCTGCTCTTGTTTATTCAGAATTCAACGTAATCCTCAAAGTATGCTTTTTATTCCCTCACAAAAGAGCCTAGTTATCGTGAAACAATCCATAGCCTTTCATGTACACTCAACAATTCACCATCTTAACCTTTTTGTGATGTATACACAAACAATTCTTAAACAATCCTAACCCAACATACTGTTATTAGGTTGCAAGCACCGAAAAAAATATAAAAAATAAAAACTTTAATCCCGAAATTTATATCATAGCCATGACGAAATTTGAAAATAATTCCGTGTCTGTGAACAGGCGATACAGTTTTTTAACTTTTTCAAGTTCAAATTTTAACTTCCGTCGAGAGCTGAGAGAGGGTCCGTCTTTTGTTAAGGTTTAGCGGGGTCGCGCAATTAGGATTACGGCCGGTTGGGAAATCTTGCACCGCTGACCGCTGGGGTCAACATGGACAGCTGGTTGTTGTCACGTGGATTAGGTCAGCTGACGAGGACTGACAGCTGTCATTGCGTGATCGACGTGACATGACACCAGACAACAATGCCGTCCTTTGTTGAACAACAAAATAAAACTGGAATTATTCTTTTTAGACGGGGATAAAAATTTAAAACCCATGAACTGTTGGATTATTTCCCCTTAAAAAGATCCAGTGTGAAGAAAACGAAATGCTATTATACACAATAGATTTTTAAAAATTGTTTTTGTTTAAGTACTATAAACATTGAAGGGCAAAACGAAATCCTTTAGGTGAGATCAAAACGCCGGAAAGTATTAAAATGAATGAGGATCAGTGAGTTTATCTCAACAAAATTCGTGTCTTGGCAACTTTAGCGAATCAATTTTCAAACAAACCCAGCATTGATATTCCAGGTTCGCAGTTAAGATATATATATATATATATATATATATATATATATATATATATATATATATATATATATATATATATATATATATATATATATATATACACTATACCATAACAGTCACAAGACATAGGCACAATAGTGTAAAAAGTAAAGTTCCCTCTTCGAACCTTACGAACCATGGGCAAGTGAAGTTGAATTCACATGTTTAGGTACTCATTAGAACTGGGTGGACTCATGGACGTTCTATTGAGTTGAACTAAGATTCGAACTTGAGACATTCGGGTTAGCAACAGTAGTGTAAATTACAACTAAAATAACCTCACACTTTGGCCTCGTATCCCATCAGGCTATGCAATTTTACTTTTCTAAACACCATTACTCACTACTACCGCAATCTATAGAATTTTTAGGCTATTTACACCTATATAAAATACGATTTTATATAGACTCAACAATTCGATTATAATTTTGCCAGTAACCATTTATTTAAACGCACTACAAGGAACCTGAACAAAAAAACTACTAAAGAATGAGCAGACTTAACTTTAATTTAACCAACCAGAATTACGAGTTTAGTGGTAGCTCACGGGAGGTACACAACTTATTCCATATGCCAACCCCATTCCATTAACGAATCTACAACCAACCCTTCAACCCATCTAACCACAAAATAAACAATTGTTAAGATAGGTAGCTATAACAAATATTTTAAAATATATTCATTTAAGAAATAAATGTTTCTTTTCATGACAATGTTACTTTAAATAAAAAATTATTTAGGATAAAATGCTAGATTATTAAGAAAATAAATAAAACCATTAGGCCCCTACTTATAATTAAAAAATAATTATTATTTAATAGAAAAGGCTATATTATAAGCAAATACGTAAAAGCATTAATTAGAATTAAAAAGTAATTATTATTGTGTCGAAAATTCTAGATTATAAGAAAATAAATGACAACATTAATTATAATTTAAAAATAACTATTATTTAGTAGAAAATACATTGTTATAAGCAAATACATAAAAGCATTATTTAGAATTTTTAAAAATTAATATTTAATAGAAAATGCTCGATAGAAAAAAAAATAAAAGCATTAATGACAATATTGTAAAACTATTATTGAAAATAAAAATAAAAAACACATCTGAACAAATAAAAAAATGAATACTACAAAAAAAAATGTTTTCTAAAAAAATAATGTGTAAATAAAGCATGAATCAGGGAGTCCCTAAAAACGTCGTGCAAACCCCCTTGTGTCTTGTACTCAAGTAAAATCCACCAAAAGGTTAAAGGTAATTTTAATCCACACAGTTCACTCTTTAGGGCAAGAAGTTTTATTTTAATCCTTTGGTCAACAAGGGCCCTTAACTTTTCCCACACTGCAACATCTCTCACGACAACTCGCTAACCAACGCCTAAAGGGGGTAGCAATTTCACAGTTGACCGAGGGGCCAGGGGTCCGCAGGGCTGTGACCGAAATAACGGCCATCACGTGACTCAGTGGCCGCAGACGGTGTGAAATAATTGACGCGAATTGTCGCGCACGCATCTTTCGCCGTTTTTTGTGTGTTTTGTTTGTAATTCTGGTTTAAGGAAACATGTTTTGTTTTAACATAGAATTAGAGAGTATCATTCTAAATTTAGATAATCCGCATAACAATCGAATGAGAGGTCATTTGGTTAAGTTACGGTTTAATTGTATAAGCATTTTAATAAACGGTGAAATGAAAATTTAAAAAAAACAAAAAAACTAGATAATAGGCTAGAAAAGTCCGGTTCCAATGTATGTTGCCAGATAGCATTTTATTAAATACAAACTTGAATATTTTATAACATTTGTTAAATAAGTACAAAATGATTTCCGGTTGAATAATGGCTAGTAATATTTAAACAAATAATTATTAAATTAAAAAAAAAATGAATCATCTTTAGACCTAGCGATCCATTGGACATATGAAGTAGATTTCATGTTTCTTGACCTCGACTTATGAAGGGAGGTTGTGGTCAGGACTTTGCCCAGCGCCTTTACTTTCCCTTACATAAGTTAGGTACCGATTTAAGCTATGTAGACTCAGGGACGTTCTACTGACTTGAAGCCGTATTCGAACTCGAGCCTAGTGGAATACTTTTTAATAATATAATAGTAAATTAGCTAACACTTTTCCATTTTAATTTTATTAGTAGTGTTAGTGTGTTGTGATGATAGGGGAAGGTGTATTATTAAAATACATGAACTACCAGGCTATACCCCATTGTAATAATAATAAAATCGTTTCAGTGTCCGAAATCGATTCCGGTGTAGTTTTTGTATTTAAATTTCAGCTCATTGGCTCTATTTTTAAACTCTCAATATATGACGTTACAATCTTGAAGTTAGGAGTGTAAGGAATTTCGTGATGTTGGTTGATGAGGTCGAGAGTAAAAAAAATATGAGTGTGTCACTTTAATATTTTTTAAAAATTTTATACGGAATTTCGCAGTAATCTTTTTCTTCGAAAAAGGATTTAAAATGTGTAATTAAATAGAGTCTTTCTTCTTCTTCTTCTTTGTTCTTAATGTTTAGTGTTTGAGGGGATCGAGCCTTATCTGGCATAGGGTTTGAACTCGAGACTGTATCGAATTCAACAACCATGAGCTTTGCCGACTCGACCACGCCTCCAACACAGTTAAGTATACGTGTCAACTGGTTATGCGCCATTAAGGCCATTGACTCCAATTTCAGCCTACTTTTCTTTTTGGATTTGCTTCCATAGCCCTTGTCCAACCAAGAACAAACTTCAAGGCAGCAGTTGTTTGATTTTGGAGTGGCTGTCCCCAGCTAACAAGCCTCATCTGCACGAGGGTTCGAACTCGCGACTTTCGGTTTAGCAACCATGAGCTTTACCGACCACGCCGACCCCTTAAATAGATTCAATAAACCCTATGTTGACTAAGTCTAGTGGATATTTTAAGAACGATTTGCCGTCTTAGTGCATGGAAAAGTGCAGTTTAGGAGGATGGGGTGGGGAAAGGTAGGCTAAAATGCAAGGTCATTATAGAGGGGAGTTTCGCTTTCTGGAGGCGAAGACTAGGGATAAAGTGAAGGGGGGGGGGAGGAAATATCAACAATAACAACGTTGAAGGCATTTATTTTTGGACGAATCTTATACAGCGATGCTGAAGAAAAACTGTAAAAACTGATATAAAATAGAATAGCCTTTATTTGAATCGGTATTGTGACATACCATGAAGTTTAAGTATTTACTAAAATGTGTAGACTTACTTTATGATATTTCCCGATACATTTTCAGTATATATATTTCCGGGGGAGGGGGGGGGGGGGGTAAGGTGACCCCCGTTGACCTGGCGCCCATGTCCATACGCTCCCTAACTAGAAATGTCAGATGTCTGTTTGCCGCCCCAGGGGCTGTCGTCTGTCCAAAACAAACTACATCTGACCCGCTTTCACCGCCAACAAACAGCTGACCAAAATGTTAAGCCCGGAAGTAAACATATTATCTTCGAATTGCGCGCGCACCTCCTCCCACTTCAACTGGGCTTAAAATAGTCACTGGTCAGATTTTTGTTGACGGCTGACTTAGAATAGTCACCGGTCAGTTTGGTTGACGGCTAGCTTAGGAGGCTGACTTAAAATAGTCACTAGTCCACATTTCTATAGACCTCTGACTAAAAGATTTGCTACAGCTGTTTACAGTACTCAAACTTTTCCATTCCTAGACAAACATTCACGTTTTGTCCGTCAAAAAAAAGGCCCGTAACTCGCATTCGTCTGTCTTGGGAAGAGTTACTAGTGTTTTATTATCCCCCGCAAAAGTTAATTAGATATTTATTATGCACGTTTGAAAAGAATAATACAAATTTAAGTGTGTCTTGAAATAAGCAAAAGACTGCAACTGAAATACGTTTCCGACAACACGTTAAGTATATAATTAACCAGTCGCTTTACAGATATGGTTTTTAAGAGTTGTCTAGCACTAGTAATGTTTATTTTATTTATATTCGTCACTAATCGACCCAATGCGGTTTTTCTATAGATCTTATACTTAAAAAAACCCATACTTTTGATTTGATATGTTTCATTGTACTCAACATTCCGGCTGCTTATAATATTTATAATATTATTTTTCTTTAATCCCAAATTTAATTCAGCTCTACTTAAAAGCCCAAACCCCATCAACCCACCACTACTGTAAAAAAAACCACCCTGAATCACAATTTAATTACACATTTGCATTTTCAGGTTTAAAAATAAAATTGTATTTTAGTAGTTTTGTATTAGATCTTTGTATAAGTAAACAATCTAAAATGATTGAAAGCAGGTAAGAAAGAAATATTACTATTGTAAATCTGTATCAGTCCTCACAAGCCGATAATGAAAACTGTAATACTAAAGCGAGCACACAACTGACGCTGTAAATTCTATGTCTCATAGAACCGCACCGGGTGACAACAAGGCAAAAAAACAGCAAAATATATAAAGAAAAACTTGAGGGGGGGGGGGGGTGCAAATCGAAAATTCGAGGGGGGGGGGGTGCAAAATTTGGGGGGGGGGAGTGGGTCACTACGCCTCTGGGGGGTGATACCATTAACTGCCGCACCGCGTGACACCCGACCTCGCTACGCCACTGGTTATAAGTAGACATCAAAATCAAATTTTATCTTGCCTCCTTCGTTTTTTATTGAAATTGTCCATGAGCCTTTTGTACTTTACGGCATAGCCCCCCCCCACCCCTCTTAGAAAATATTAAGTGCTTCCCAACCCTCCCGGCAAAAAAAAAATGTGGAAAAAAACACTGATAAAAAAAATTTCTTGAAGATTTGGGCTCTCTGCAGACCGAGGTGAGTTCCAAAACGGAACTTACCTGTTTTAAGCTTGAATGTCTTTAGTTATAATTGTAAAATGTCTATATTGTGTTACTATTTAACGATTTATTTTTGTTTTTGAAAAATAAAAGGCTATAAATGTTAGAGATTGCAGCCTTAAATTGTTATATATGAATCCTTTAGGGGAGGGTGAAAAATATGAAAAGACAATTAATTGAATGTTTAATTTACGACTAAGACTGTATGTCTACTAACATTAAGGATTGCAACCTACAACGGCTACTAATGTAATGTACTAATGCTAAAAAAACACTACCAAACTATTTTGTTTAGAACGTAAGCTCTATATAATTTTCACAATTGCAGATAATAACTTAAAGCGGTCAACCTAGGGTCAAGGAATTTGAAATGAATGTAAAGTTAAGCAACGAATTATCTCCCATTTGAAAATCAAAATACCAAAATTTTATTCAAGGGAAATAGCTTTCTCAAGAATAGCTAAATTAAACAAGTGTAACTAAAACATGTTTAAAAACACAATAAAACGCTCTAAATGTCATTACAATTATAACAAAGCTTTTATTTTAGCTATTTAACCTGTAAAAATAATTATTTTACCTATTGAATACTTAACTGTATGTTTTATTTGAAAGTCTAAAAGTGGTATCTTTATTAAAACATTCTTCTATTCAATTTTGATGACATGCACTTACAGGGGTCACAAAATAATAAATTGAATAAAATTTTGGATCCCTTAAATAAAGGGACGTCTTTCAAAAAGAGTAACTGTTTTAGACATGGCTAGATCAGGGGTCGGCAACCTTTTGAAGCGGAAGAGCCAAAAGTTACAATTTTCAAAATTTCCCTGGTTTTAAAGAGCCACTAACATTTTTTTATTTCATATATTTTATTTTTTTATTAAGATTATTAGTATTTGTGCAAGGAGCTGGAGAGCCGCATCTTGATTTCTAAAGAGCCGCATGCGGCTCGCGAGCCGCAGGTTGCCGACCCCTGGGCTAGAGTCAATGATAAATTATAAAAAAAAATTGAAAAAACAAATTTTACGGTAGGTTATAAATTCCTTCCTATTTAATATTATATATTAATACTTTAAGAGTGTTAATATAGATTCATAAAAAAATAAAGATATTTCAACTAGAGAACGCTTAACTATCTTTGTAGGGTGCTCCGTAGCGAATTAAAATCATCTAACTTGCGATAAACTCGACTACTCGATATACTCTACTACATTCACAGCACATATCACACTTCGATACCTAAACATAACTAGACTCGATGCTCCAGAACTACGATACCAACTCGTTTAACTTCACCAAGCTCTACATGCGGAACAACGATTTCACTTGACCTACTACTACTATTTAACAGTCAATATAACTCGATACCTTAATACCGCAAGAATCAATATTTTCGAACTCAGAACTACGATACTTCATCACCTGCATTCTCATTTCTCTATTACCAATCATATTACACTAGACATTCAACTACAAAAAAGGCCGAATAAAAATTATGACACTTTAACACTTCGATACTTTATACCTACGAAACCATATCAATAACAGCCTTCCGCCGTTACTCCCAAATCTAAACGATCCATCAAAACTTACCAAACAAGTACAATACTTTGAACACCCCGTCATTACAAAGCTCTCTACACCAGGACTGGTTTATAATTTAAAGTCAAAGAAAACGAGATTTACAAGTAATACTAAAATTAGATAACCGTTTGAAATGTTTGAAATTTAAATTACGAAAATTATTTAATCGTTTTCTACATCAATTGTGTGACACTAAAATAAAAAGGCCAAATGACTGGTAAAAAGTGCCCCGACCTTTCCAAATTAGGGAGGTGGGGTTGCATTTTCACCATCGCGAATAAAGATAGGCCTATATAGACCTAATTTTGGGGTTGGGGCGCAAAATCGATAGTTAGTCCTGGGTGCCGAAATAGATCGCTACTCCTTGCTAAAAGTTATTAATTATTAGGTACTTTTTGATAATAGCAATTAAACCTATTGCGCTCAAACTATGGATGGCGCCATAGACGACCGCCTCGATCGCCTTATAGGTTGCGCCGACCCTGACTCTAATCTATCCTGTTTCACTGAATCTCTTTCACAAAAGCGTAAATTAAAACTTAGTAAAATTCGCTTTAATTTATTTACTCTTTGTGTGTGTTTCTGAGGACAACTTAAGTTTGAACAACCTTGTCTAGTAATAAAAAAATCTTCCTCAAATTTATAATCTAGAATACAATATTAGGCCAAAGTTTGACCGTGGCGACACCTGTCAATATTTTTTAGACGTGTAAAATTCCTAAAAAAAATTGCGTCCAAGATAACCATAGCCTCAGACAAAACAGGTGAGACACAAAGGCTGGGACAGCGACGCCATCATCCCATGGCATGTCAGGTGATGTCATGAAAGCGCCCGCCTCATTTCTTTCCCTTATCATGTTTCGCTGTGACTGCCACACCGCAAAATTCTTCAAAAAAAAACAACAACATTAATAATAATAATAAAATATATTATTCCCGCAGTTAAAAAGAATTTAAATGAATATACACATATCGTTATATTTTCATATAAATGTCCGTTCTTGTAGCTTTAAAGTCTGACGAAGCAACATTAGCTCTTATATAACCTATGTTTGAACACAAGTTGTTTTAGTGTGTTTGTTATTGTTAATAATTATCATTTTTAATAAATATTTGATGAGCCTAACTAAAAATGATATACTTTTTTCTTGTCTTTACTTTGCATTTTATTTTTAAAAATCTATTCGTTTGGTAACCCTTGAGTTTTCATAATGTCTCTCTTGGCCAACTTAAAGCCTTTACTGTTTGAGGAGGGAATTATTATTGTGAATAATATTATATAAGTAGCTAATAGATAATTAAAAACATCTATACTTCACCTGCATAATTTAAAAATATCAGGAAAAAAAATTAAATTAAAAAAAAATAATTTATTAAATTTAAATACCCGAAATTATTAGATGTCAAATATGTAACATTTACAACATTGATTGAAAAATACTTTTCATGAAACACGATAGCGTCACGTTTGCTTGAAATGACACAATCTGAACATAATTTTTGTCAACGGCCTTCTTTATTTGATCTAATATTTTTTTTTAAATTTTATTGCTAAACAATAACCAAAAAAAAAACATTTTTTAGATTTCAACTTGACGCCCTTGCCAAAAATATTTGGCACAAAGTTGTGTGAAAAAGTTTATTTTTAGGGTTTCTATGGACATTTAAAGAAACAAAATATAACACGTTCAATGGGAGTACGGACACACATAACAAAAAAAATTGTGTCGTGACAATTTTATATTTGCCAGATTACATCTTATTTTAAACACGAACATTTTTTCTTGAATTTGTGAGCTAGGAAAAGCAAAATTTTGGCAACAAATACGGAAAATTTATTTCTGTTTAAACTTAAGGGTGTTGCCAATGCTGTTTTTATTTTAGTTACACAAACTCAAGAAATGGAACGTGTGTATATTTTAAGAAGATGTGAAATGATCTGACTTGTTAAATTAAAAGAAAAGTACTTTTTTCTTCTAACATATATACGTTAGTTATATAAGCAAAATTTGGTTGTTTAGGGGTCGTCTATAAATGACGTCACATTCGTAGGGGGGAGGGGGGTCCGTAATTTTGTGACGGTGTGTGATGAGGGGGAGGGGGGTCAGATGGTGTGACGTCACAGTTTAGCATTATAAAAAAGCTATGTTAGAAAACTAGTTTTAGCCGTTTGTTCGTGATTTAGAAAACGGTTTTAATAAATTTTAATAAATTGAAAATAAATTTTAATAAATTTTAATAGGAATTGATTAAAATACTCTAGGTTCACAGAGTTCTGATAAAATTTTGGAAAATTATCGATGTTTTAAGAAAAAATTCAACTGCAATTTTGAGGGGGTTGTCGTCTGAGGTGTGACGTCATTTTAGGGGAAGGGGGGGTCTGGCTTTTTGTGACGATGTGTGACGGAGGGGAGGAGGGAGGTAAAAATCGTCAAAAAAAGCGTGTCTTCATTTATGGATGACCCCTTAGAACAGTATAAACATATCTGGTCTTCTATTCTAAGTGATGTAACGATTGTGTTTTTTCGGAATTAATAAAACAACTGACATAATCAAAGTTCCGTTCTGTATTTTTGTGTCACTTCGTAAACCATACATGCAATTAGTTGTTAGTAATTTAGATTTTCTGTGTTAACTAAACAAATCGATGGTCGGATGTTTTATCGAAAGACGCTTGCCCAAATGTAGTTTACCCGCAGGCTGTTTTATCAAGTTAATACTTGCTCCAGTGTGACAAATGGCATATGGACACTTATCCGTAAGCTTTCATTTGGGGGGAAGGGGGTCTATAGAAGGGTTCAAACAGCACACATTCATATTTTCCTACCTGCTAGATTGAGTGTTCTAGGAACCTGTAGCCTCTGATGAGAGATATGTTTATTTTTATGACGGGGCACTGTATGAAACCACAGCTATCAATAAATAAATAAATAAAAAAAAAACAACTGATAATTAAAAAAAATTTTTTTAGAAAAAAAATTTACGATACATTATTTATAGCTAACTTTATGGTTATTTAGCATGGCTTAAAAACTATAAAAAACTATTTTAAAAAAGGCAACTAATATAGATCTTATATAATTTGAGTAAAATATCAATACAAAAATATCATGCGCCATACTTGTTACCTATAAGTACCGGGTATAATATTTATAAATTATTTTTACATGATGAATGATTATACCCTCTGATATAATAAATCTCTTACTACATTATAAAAGAATTACCTTATTAGATTAATATTTGTGAGATAGAGCGCTAGAGCGTACCACTGCTAGCCCAAAAATCACGAGTTGTGTTAATAGAGAGTATCTGGGTCCACCCAGCTCTGATGGGTACCCAACTCAAATTGGGAAAGTAAAGGCAGCTGGGTATAGTGCTGACCAAACTGCCCCTTTATTTGCCGAGGTCACCGAAACGTATTAACTATACTTCACCTACTCTATGGATCGTCATGTTCAAAAGGGCAATTTACGTAAAAGAATATGCCTATTTTGATTTTTGCTTCTAAATTGCCAAGAACGGCAACTCATAGTAATTTAATATATGTAGATATCTTGCGTAATTTTTCGTATAATCTAAGATTTTAATTTTTTACTACTCTATAGATGTCTAAACCCATTAATTTGTCTTACCACAGTATTGTTTAAAATATGACTAGATTCAATATTATTTTGTCAGTCGACAGTATTCTGTGTTCAAACCCTATGATGGCTTTTCGTTTGTCCGCAGTTCATTTACACAACCTTATCACATAATGTCGATAGTACGAAGGTACATGTATATATATCCACTTGCTGCAAATGTACATATATTTTTGAGATGAGTAAAATAAACATCCAGCTTTACTCTAAATCTGTTTATAATTTGACAAATCAATGTGGAACTGCTTTATGCCGCTTGGTAATAGTTTCGATTTTTTTTTCAGGATTCTCTGTTCTTTATCTCTTTCCTTTCTATATGTAGAATTTAAAATGGTTTTTTCTCAAACTTGCATAAACCAACCAAAAGAGCCTAGTCTAGTAGAATCTTGAGCAACTGAATCATTTGAATTATTTTCATCAAACCGGTATTTTTTGTGAATTAAACTGAAATGTTGGTTTTGCTGTTCAAGGCGGTTACAAATCTGTCAAATTTGTCAGGTTTCTTTTCTAATACAGTTCAGATAATGGCAGTGGCGTAGCGAGGTCGGGTGTCACCCGGTGCGGAACTTAATGGTGTCACCCCCCCCCCCCCCCCCAGAGGCGTAGCGACCCTTCCCGGGGACAAACTTAAAAATTTTCGATTCAAGTTTTCGATTTGCACCCCCCCCCCTTCAAACTTTCTATTTGCAACCCCCCTCAAGTTTTTCTCTATATATTTTGCTATTTTTAGCCTTGGTGTCACCCCCCTAAATGGTGCGGTCCGCACCCCCCCCCCCCCCCCCCCTCGCTTCGCCCCTTGATAATGGGAATAATTTACTGTACAACTTCACGTAGGAAAATTAAGATGTATGTGATGCAGGAGGCAGTTAATCTTTGTTTATATGTTCCTGTTTTTTTTTTTTTAATTTTAGTTTGAATAAACATGAGATGTTCACACAAAAAAAAATGTACATAAATGCTTTTTCAGGTTTCAAAATAAATTTGTAATAAATCATTTTGCAAAATGTATAAGTAATCATCTTTAATGAATGCAAGTACATGTCAGAAAGAAGTATTACTATTGTAAATCTGTACAACTCCTTAAAAGCTGATGACGAATTGAAAACTGTAGTAATAAAGCAAATATGGAAAGGCAAACTGACGCTGTAAATTACATGTCTGAGGCACACACAAGAAAAAAAAATCATATCTTCTTAGAAAATATTCTCCAAGGATTGTTCAATAAAACAAGAGGTCAGATTGCCTTGACCTTTTTAGCATTTCACCTTCATCTACAAAGCGGCATGTTAAGAAAATTATTAAAAATAAAAAAATAAAAAATTATTTAAAAATTTGGAAGACGAGACCAAATATTTTGAGCGGTAAAAAATGTGTTTGTTCACAAAACGTGAGCACACACGTCTGTTTGCACGCCGTCATATCTCGCGAGACGTCTGCTTCCAGCCCGCTGGGATTTTGTTTGTCCTGCTCGCATTGTTACATCTAGACGGTGCCGTGACCTTCACCTTGATCAAGGGTTTCTTTGTC
The DNA here is from genome assembly GCF_028476545.2 of Physella acuta. NCBI lineage: Eukaryota > Metazoa > Mollusca > Gastropoda > Physidae > Physella > Physella acuta. Next base: position 2,037,746 of record NW_026731610.1, on the reverse strand, counting down.
CTTCTGTGTACCTTCTTGCAACGATTGCGACAGTATTTTTTTCTAAAACACCGACCTTCTGAATAGTTGTAATATTTGTGAGTCGGTATTCTGCATCGTCAGTTGTTTTTGTAGACAGGTTGATATGAATTAATCAGGCTGAGAACCTAGGACAGATGAGGCTCGATAGCTGGAACAACAACACATCGAGGAGTTAGGTAAAGATCCATTTCAAACCTGACGGTGTATGGGACAAGTGAAGTAGAGTTCACTTGTTTCTGTGACCTCGGCTTATGAAGGAATAGTGTGGTAAGCACTATGCCCAGCCGCCTATACGAGAGTTAGGTACCTGTCAGAGCTGGGTGGACTCAGGGACGTTCTACTGACTTGAACCCGGATTCGAACTCGAGACCTACGGGTTAGCAGTCTAGCTCTCCCGCTAGGCTACTCCGTTCCTCATCTAGGGGACAGAGGAGAGTCTTGACAGAGGCACTATGTTCCTTATGGTTCCAAAACAGTAACATGACTATCACTTTTCTAACTCATACAGTTATACATATACTGATTTGGTGACATGACTAATTGCAATTCTCTCATGAGAAATGATCTCAGACAAAATAGCTCAGAACAGACTATCTCAGGACCAATGATATCATGGACAAATAATCTCAGACAAACTATCTCAAATAGAGTATTTTTATAGTTTAGGATTATTTTAATCAATTTGAATATTTTATATGGTGAGCGAATTCCGTAGCCGGACACAGCACTCTATTGACCGTTTGTCAAAACATTCTTCAGAATTGTATCGTTGTTTATTTATATGGGACGGCTAACCCGAAAGTCTCGATATTGAATCCTGGTTCAAATCAGTAGAATGTTCCTGAGTCCACCCAGCTCTGATGGGTACCTAACTCACATTAGGGAAAACATATGCGGCTGGGCATAGTACTGACCACAGTACCCTTTCATATGCCGAGGTTTCAGAAGCAGATGAACTCTACTTCATCTGCCTCATGTGTCTTGGGCACAGAAGGGAAATGACAATGATATCATGTCTATATAAAGCAACATATTTAAGAACTTTTGTCTCCTATGTACTTTCTGAAAAAAAAAAAACTGTGACTCGTCACAAACAATGAAACATTCTACAATTTCCATAAACTAACCATCATGAGAATGTTTAAAGGGAGATCACTCCCGCTTTAGTTTCTTCTTGTAAAATATTTTTAAAAATATACAGGGGAGCTAAGCCAAGAATAAGTGTTGGAATAGAGGCCACTGAAGTTTTGTTTGTTGATTGTGAGGTGTGTCAATGTGAGTTAAGAATCATAGATTGTGATACGGACATCAAAAGGTACAGACGACAGAAGCAATAAATACTACCATTATAAACTCACAACACTACGGTTACAATTAAAAAAAAATGTTTACTAAATTACGGTGCCTGTTAACTAAAATTCGTTTTGCTGACGTTAGATCGAACAACAAAAGATGGCACTATGATAGTGACTGTATTAAATTCCATGACTAGTAATCAGTGGCGTAGCCAGGATCGTCTCAAGGGTGGGGGGTTCCAATTTTTACCCGGGGACAAACTTTCGATTTGCACCCCCTCATACTTTATATATATATATATATATATATATATATATATATATATATATATATATATATATATATATATATATATATATATATATATATATATATATATATATATATATATATATATATATACCGAGGGGTCTATGGGGGAGGGTTATGACCCCCCCTAACCCCCCCCCCCCCCTGCCTACGCCACTGCTAGTAATCTTGTTTGTTGACTAAAAATCATTCCACAAATGTGTCTGTGGACTTCAAACACTGTCTGATTTCTTTAAAATCTTAAAATAGTGTATGTTTACATAAACTCATACCCAGTTTTCTAAATATAGTAGGCTTATTTATTTACTTACTAGAAATCATGTTTGTATACTAAAAATGGTATTTGTGTATATTTAGTTGTATTTTTATAATAACAATTGTGTTTGTAAAAATGTTGTTTAATACAAATTATGTCGATCTGCTAAAAATTTGTGTTTGTTAACTAAAATTGTATTTGTTTCCTAACAATCGTGTTTGTCTATACTAAAAACCGAGTATGTCTATTAAAACAGTATTTGTGTACTAAAACAGTGTTTGTATACAAAAACAGTGTTTGCGTACTAAAACAGTGTTTGCGTACTAAAACAGTGTTTGACTACTAAAATATTGTTTGTATATTAAAATTGTGTTTGTGTACTAAAATAGTGTTTGCCTACTAAAAGTTGTGTTTGTGTACTAAAACAGTGTTTGTCTACTAAAAGTTGTGTTTGTGTACTAAAACAGTGTTTGTGTACTAAAATAGTGTTCGTGTACTAAAAATTGTGCTTGTCTACTAAATTAATGTTCGTGTACTAAAAATTGTGTTTGTCAACTAAAATACTGTTTGTGTACTAAACACTGTGTTTGTCCACTTAAAAAGTGTTTGTTTACTAAAATACTGTTTATGTACTAAAACATTGTTTTTTTACTAAGTGTTTGTGTACTAAAATGGTGTTTATGTACTAAAATAATGTTTGTGTACTAAACATTGTGTTTGTGTACTAAACATTGTGTTTGTGTACTAAAATAGTTTTTGTGTACTAAAATAGTGTTTGTGTACTAAAAACTGTGTTTTTTTACTTTCAGACCGCTGCGGTATCCTGGCACGACCTATGATTATCGGCGGCATGAAGTCTAGAACCGGCCAGTGGCCCTGGCAGGTGTCGCTACAGATCGTCTCCTCCACCACCCCCTGGCACCGCTGTGGTGGGGTGCTCATCCACGCTCGCTGGGTGCTGACGGCGGCGCACTGTGTGGAAGGGTGGGTCACGTGATGTTTATTTTTAGCTCACATGAGTGTGTGATGTTGTCGATGTTTACTTTAGATTATTCTTGTTGAGATTAAAGTGGTTAATGTAAAAAGCGCACATATATATATATATATATATATATATATATATATATATATATATATATATATATATATATATATATATATATATATATATATATATATATATATATATATATATATAAGGCTGCCATATGCTTAAAGTGAAATACATTTTTATGAGTGCATATGAAAATAGCACTACTTTTTAGTTACATTGCAGTTTTCATTTCTAATCTATGCATCTATTTATAGAACATTCTACGGAGACCTCCGGAACTGGCGAGTCGTCATGGCCGACTACGACCTTGACACTGTGTCCGGAAATGAGATCTACAGGGACATCGCCCGTGTAATTAGCGTAAGTTAATTACTTAAAGCTTTGGAGTTATCTCCCTAATTGAACAATTTCCATTTGGAAAAGCGACAGAAACGGAAAGAACTCTCTTTAGAATTAGCGATCCATTGGGCACATGAGGTAGAGTTCATACGTTTCTTGACCTCGGCATATGAAGGGAAGGTGTAGTCAGCACTTTGTCCAGCCGCCTTTACTTTCCCTAAGATGCCCGGAAAGCTCTTGTCAGCGGCCTATGTCCTTTATTCCTCTACAATTTGGTTCATGTCATTCTAATTTGATTATTAGGGTGTTTTGTTTGTCGAGAGTACAGTATGTAAGTACTTAGGAAGGAAAAACTCTCAAACTCACTGAACGACCCTTTAGCATGTTCCACTCTGTTCCCAGCACCCCGACTATGTCCGCATCCACAACTCTCTCTCTCTCTCATGTTCCTCTCTGTTCCATGTAGCTACTCTATAACTTTTCACTAAGTTCCCAGGAAAAACTATTTCTCATGTTCCTCTCATGTTCCTCTCATTTTCCTTTCATGTTCTTCTCTACTCCCAACACTCCGACTACTTCCGCATCAGCAATTCTCTCTCATGTTCCTCCCATGTTCCTCCCATGTTCCCCTCATATTCCTCTCATGTTCCTCCCATGTTCCTCTCATGTTCTCTCATGTTTCTCTCATGTTCCTCTCATGTTCCTCTCATGTTCCTCTCATGTTCCTCCTAAGTTCCTCTCATGTTCCTCTCATGGTCCTCTCATGTTCCTCCTAAGTTCCTCTCATGTTCCTCTCATGTTCCTCTCATGTTCCTCTCATGTTCCTCTCATGTTCCTCTCATGTTCCTCCTAAGTTCCTCTCATGTTCCTCTCATGGTCCTCTCATGTTCCTCTCATGTTCCTCTCATGTTCCGCTCATGTTCCTCTCATATTCCCCTCATATTCCTCTCATGTTCCTCTCATGTTCCTCCCATGTTCCTCCCATGTTCCTCTCATGTTCCTCCCATGTTCCTCTCATGTTCCTCTCATGTTCCTCCCATGTTCCTCTCATGTTCCTCCCATGTTCCTCCCATGTTCCTCTCATGTTCCTCTCATATTCCTCTCATGTTCCTCTCATGTTCCTCCCATGTTCCTCCCATGTTCCTCTCATGTTCCTCTCATATTCCTCCCATGTTCCTCTCATGTTCCTCTCATGTTCCTCCCATGTTCCTCCCATGTTCCTCTCATGTTCCTCCCATGTTCCTCTCATGTTCCTCTCATGTTCCTCCCATGTTCCTCTCATGTTCCTCCCATGTTCCTCCCATGTTCCTCTCATGTTCCTCTCATATTCCTCTCATGTTCCTCTCATGTTCCTCCCATGTTCCTCCCATGTTCCTCTCATGTTCCTCTCATATTCCTCTCATGTTCCCAGCACCCCGACTATGTCCGCACCAGCAACTTCCCCAATGACGTAGCACTTCTGGAACTCGACTCGCCCGTAGACCTGACTTCCGGTGACGTCCAGACGGCCTGCCTGCCGGACCGGAGCTTTCCGCTGGAGGCTGGAACCAGATGCTGGATCAGTGGCTGGGGCGAGACCAGAGGTGAGCGCTTGTTTTATTTACACGTGGTCATAAGGAGAGCACACACGTTTTATTTACACGTGCTCACCAGTCGCACATTTTATTTACACGTAATCACAGGATGTTATCACACACGTTTTAGATTTTTTCATAAGATGTAAGCACATGTTTTATTTACACGTACTTACAAGATGTAATCACACAGTTTTATTTACACGTGCTAATAAGAGACAGTGTTTCTTCCAGACTTTTTTCTCCGGGGGGGGGGGGGGGCACTTGAATTTTGGGGGGGGGGGGGGCGGTAGACTTTCTTCGGGGGGGCGGACACTGTTAAAAGTATATATTTTCTATATAAATTATATAAATTTCATTTCGTTCGGGGGGGGGGGGGGGCGGTATAAATTTTTCGGGGGGGCTTTGCCCCCCCCCCCCCCCCCCCAAGAGATGCCTGGAAGAAACTCTGATAAGAGATGAGCACTCGTTTTATTTACACGTACTCATAAAGAGTGTACACAGTTTTAATTACACATACTCATAAGGTGAGCACACAGTTTTATTTACACGTGCTCATAAGGAGAGCACACGTTTTATTTACACGTACTCATAAGGAGAGCACACGTTTTATTTACACGTGGTCATAAGGAGAGCACACGTTTTATTTACACGTGGTCATAAGGAGAGCACACGTTTTATTTACACGTACTCATAAGGAGATCACACAGTTTTATTTACATGTGCTAATAAGGAGAGCACACATGTTTTATTTACATGTACTCCTAAGATTTAAGCACACATGTTTTATTTACACGTACTCATAATGAGAGCACACAGTTTTATTTACACGTACTAATAAGGAGAGCACACAGTTTTATTTACATGTACTAATAAGGAGAGCACACAGTTTTATTTATATGTGCTCATAAGGAGAGCACACAATTTAAATTAACACGTACTCATAAGATGTAAGCACTCGTCGTCCCATGAGGAAGTACGAAGGTGCTGTGGTAATGTCCTGTTATGACGTAACAACGTCTTTGATTTCATGACGTCATGTTGTAAATAAACCACAGCCAATCACGTTGTTATGATCTCTCGTAAAGAGGTTAGCACATCCATCTTATACTGCTAAGTGAGAGCATGAATTGTTGTGATTTGAGAAACATAAGGTCTTGATTTAATCAATATTAGGGAATATTTGCATTTTTTAAAATACTTACGTAAACCGGATAGCAAAAATCTATTCTCATAAATATGTTACCTACCCATAATTTTCTTATCAACGATTATAATATGCGATACTGTATACTTTGGACAGAGTAATTTCTACCCGAATAATTGTGTTACCATTTTTAATATCACTCATTGTTTTCTACCTATTTAAAGATCAGAAATATAGGTTTAAAATGGATTAAAAATCATGTCTATATCCCGAGTTGCCATCCCCTGTTGTTTCATATAAAAATATTCGAGAAAGTTTAGGGGAGATCACTCCCGGTTTATTTTATTTGACGTGAAAGCAAATAAAATGACATTCTCAACAATATGCACATTTTTTTTTCTTACCTTGAGTCAATACTGAAGGGAGGGGGAGGTAGTATTGATGCTTTTGGAGACATGTGGTGTAACCTTTGAACCCTCTTGTGTTCACAGATACTGGCGGCACTGAGAACATGATGAACGAAGTACCGCTTGACGTGGTTTCGAACCCGGACTGTAAGGCCATGTGGGGGCGTGTCGGTATAGATGTCCTCGACTCACAAGTCTGTCTCGGAGATGGTGATATCGGCGCCTGCTATGTGAGTGGTAACTGTAGTGTGGTAATTGGTGAGACGAAGGTGGTTTTAGGGTATATGGTGACATCGGCGCCTGCTATGTGAGTGGTAAATGTAGTGTGGTAATTGGTGAGAGAAGGGTGGTTTTAGGGTATATGGTGACATCGGCGCCTGCTATGTGAGTGGTAAATGTAGTGTGGTAATTGGTGAGAGAAGGGTGGTTTTAGGGTATATGGTGACATCGGCGCCTGCTATGTGAGTGGTAAATGTAGTGTGGTAATTGGTGAGAGAAGGGTGGTTTTAGGGTATATGGTGACATCGGCGCCTGCTATGTGAGTGGTAAATGTAGTGTGGTCATTGGTGAGACAAAAGTTTTTTTAATGGACTGTGGTGATACATAACGAGCTGCTTGTGGTAAAAGTAGTGCGGTAATTGGTGAGACAAAAGTTGTTTTAGGGTGAGTGGTGACATTGTCGCCTGATATGTGAGGAGCATATGTGGTGTGGTCGTTGGTGAGACAAAAGTGATTTTTATGGACTTTGGTGACACATGCCTTGTTTTTGTGGTGAATATGGTAATTGGTGATTGGTATGACAAAAGTGGTTTAGAGTGTATTGTGACACATTGCCAGCTGGTGATGGTAAAGGTAGTGTGGTAATTGGTGAGATAAAGTTACTTTAGGGCGTGCGGTGACACACGGCCCAGTGGTAATTAGTGAAACGAAGATCCTTACGGATGTCGTAGTAACACAGGGCCTACTATGTTATTTCTAATTGGTACATAGTGTGGTGACGCATGCGCTATTTACCTTTCTCAAATTGGCGGTCAATGAAGTAGAGTTTCTGTGACCTCGGTATATAAAGGAAAAGTGTGTTCATCTCTATACCTATTTCTTTCAACCTTAAATATTCCGTGTTGGTTTTCCATAGTTTTGTTTTTATATTCACCCTCCATTTTTTTTGCTACCACCCCCAGGGCGACTCCGGGGGTCCACTGATGTGTGAGAACCAGGGTCGTTTCTACGTGGCCGGGGTCATGTCGTGGCTGATCAACAACTGCTCGGCCACCAACTTCCCCAATGTCTTCACCCGCCTACCCAACTACATGGACTGGATCTATGAGCACCTCGACTACTTTGAGTGGCTGCGATACCTCTAACTTCCTTTAAAGCTAGTACTTAGTGTGATGTTTTAAGCAAATTTGAACCAAAAGTACCAAGTCGTTTGGTAACAAATAGAAAAATACAACTACTAAATAATGTATTGGTGTAGTTACGTTGGAAAACAAATGATGGTCACATGACCGGAAATACATTGTGGTTGGTCCAGAAGTCTGATATCGTCTGCTGGTGGAAAGATATTCCCCGCCAAAATGTGAGGCAGATGTAGAGGAAACACGATTTCTCTTCACAATATGAGGAAGATACACATGAATACTATTTCCCTCCAAATTATGAGGCTGATATATAGGAATACAATTTCCCGTACACAATTTGATGCAGGTATAAAAAAAATACCTGCTGTGACGTCAAAAGACAATCCTTCAATGACGAACACGTTACAGCTATTCAGCCAGAAGACTATGACCTTGAACCTGTAAGAAACACTTGAGTGGTGACGTAACTTCCTGTCTTATCTTATCTCATTGAAGATATAGCGGTCTAATTATTGAATATAACTTAATATTCAACACAATATTAAGAGAACGGTCAGTTTATCGTAGCAAAAATTGTTTGCTACAAAATAGTCAACTATATCACTATCTTCCATGGGAATATTTCAAAGTTGACAAAGGACGTGTTGTATCTTCTTTATTATTTCTTTCAACAAGCGTTCTAAAACAGTTTTGAAGGAGACCCTATATCGAAAGAATGAAAACTGTTTTTAAACTGCTGGACTGAATGATAAGATTTAGCTGCAGTTTTAAATAACGATGTTGTATAATAGTCTATTTACATTGAAATGTACAATAATTATACAGAATGTTTGTTTCCGATATTATCTTTGTTGTGGTTTTGTAAATATTCTTTGAAGGTAACAAATATTGTTTATGATTCGCTTTGTTTATATATTTTTCACTTTATCTAAAGCATTTCCGTTTGTTATTTTGGAAATTGTGTTTTTGGTGGACTTTAAGAAACAACGTATGACTGTCATATTATTGCGTATACGACATGACAGGATGCTGTTTAATGATACGCAAACAGGAACAGGAATATGACAAAAGAGTTGCAATATCATGAGAGGATTAGGCTAATGAAGGACATTATTCCACCTGATACAACAGTTTAGAGAAATAAAATACAAACCTGGAACAATATTTCTCTGCTAGTATCAAGGGCGTTATCATTAAAGGTCATGCCAAAAAGATGAAAAGAGAAAAAGTACGTCTTGGAAGTTCATGCCAGAATGTCTGAAAAACAATATTCATGTTGTGGTAAGAACTGATTATCAACAGGAATACTTGCTTGGAAAGTTGTGACATGAGCAGTTTATCAACAGGACATAGGCGTGGATGAGACCATGTCAAGGTTAGCTTAAGACTGTTCAAATCACGGTTCCAGCTTACTGTCAGTTAACACTAGGTGGTGATACGCTCTGTTGGGGCATTGGTTTTCCTTTGATCCTCTTCTATCGGTTGTGTTCAGTTATACCTGATTAACATTGGTAGCCAAGAATAGTGCAGCATACACTAGCAAATGGTTGAACCCCATTAACATTGGTAGTCTAAAAAAGTGCAGCCTACACCTGCAAATGGTTGAACCCCATTAACAGTAGTAGTCATAAATAGTGCAGCCTATCTAAGGCTGACGTGTTTTGCATCATAACGACAGCAGAAAAATGCGGAAGTTCACCTGTGGAGCAGGCGTGTACAGTTGTTTTAATGTGGCCAGATTTCTGACATATTTTTTCTTGAAAATGAAGGTTTTTATTTGATATAGTAATACAAATGTGTTCATTAAACATTTAAACTTTGGACATTTATATTAATGTGGCCAGATTTCTTAAACATTTTTTTGGTGTGTAAATTATGGCTCTCGTTTGATATAGCAATAAAAGTATGTTCCATACATTTTTAACCTTTGTACATTTGTATTAATGTGGCCAGATTTCTTAAATGTTTTTTTGTGTGTAAATTATGGCTCTCATTTGACACTGCATTAAAAAATGTGTTCATTAAATATTGAAACTTTGTACATTTGGACATATTTCTTACATGCTGTTTTTTTTTCTCATTTGACAGAACAATAAAAACAATTGTACAAAAAGTATTGAAACTGTATATATTTGGATTACTGTGGCCAAAACTCTTACATGTTGTTTGTTGAATAAAACTTTTATTTGATGGAACAATGAATAAAATTGTTTGAAAAATATTTCGATGTTCATAGCTGCTATATTCACGGGAAAAACCAGTAATATCGATTTTTTAAAATTATAGTAAACCCATAAGTAAATTTACTTTCTAAATAGAGTATTATTTCAGTTATAATAAATAGAAAACTTATTATATCTGATGAAAATATAGTGGGCTTTTTTTAAAAGTGCAATTGAAAAAAGTAAAAACTTCAAACTAAATATTTACATTTTACTAAAATTTGAATTTGCTGGTTTTTTTTCAGTGGGTCTTTCAGCTATTATTTACTCTCGTGTACTTTGTACATTATATGTATCTTATAATGCTTGTAATAACGTATATATTACTTTTTATAAGTTTAATGTTTGTATGTACTCGAATATTTAAAACATGTATAGCCTGTCATTGTACATTTACATACATTATATTACACGCTTTCACATTTGTATATATCACTTTACAAACATTCATTTATATTATTTCCTTTCCTATCATTTCTAAAACACGTGAATGTAAAAATGTAATGTGTAGATCGATATATGAAAACAAAAGGCGAATGACGATTGCCGGTGTCACAATGTAAATAGTTGTTTGTTTCGTGTAAGTTGCTGGCTCTATTTTAATTTAATAATCCACGTCGTATGTCGATATTTTAAAAATAAATATAGTTTTTGACTGTTCCGGTAGAAAATAATGTGTTTTTGAGCGTTGATCTAACCATCAATCATGCCCCATCAGAATCAACGCTACTGTTTTACAATCACTGTTGTTGATAAATTATATTCTCCTTGCTTAATGTATGCTAGAGGTAAGATGAATTCGTACTAAATAAATCTTTATTATTTTAGTACATTTATATTATGTAAATAATTCTTTTTATATTGTTAATTTTGAGAAATTTTATTTGTGAACATTAAGAACAAATATTTCAATCTGAATCACCGATTGTTCACATATATTCAATTATGATTATGTTAAATGTTCATGAAATGAATCACGCACTTTATGAACTTCATTTACACCAAAAACGTAGACATTGTTTATTTTATAATGTTCAGCACATTTATTTAATCCGTTTTAAATTTTATTAACTTTGCATACTTCGCCACCATTCATTAAGTTGTTCAACTTTCTAATCATCATTTAGTTATTAATTTTATACCTGTAGAAAATCCATTGTAACTAACATATTTGAACTATAAAAGATAAAAACACAAAAGAGTAAGACATTGGTTAATTTGAAGTTTGTTCAATAATTTTGTGTATTTGAATTGTATAGTTTACAATATGTTTAGTTTTAGTTTTTAACTTTGTTTACTATGTCGAAATTAAAAGTGGGATGCACTTTAAAAAAATAAACTCAATAATAAAAATATGTATTTTTCTTTGTTTCTAAGATTGAAATGTAAGTTAAAACTAAAACTGTTGTAACTTTATCAGTCACCAAAGTAAAACTTCCTATGTATAGTTATATTATGATATTGAGTTCAAATCACTTTTAATAATACACTACAGTTATTGAAAAAAACACAATGATTTATTTTAGAAATATTTATTTCATTTAGTGATCAGTGACAAAATTCACTTGAAGGAAACAAAAACAGACGGAGCTAAAAATAGCTTCAAAAAATCACTGCATGTTTTTTTTTTTAATCGAACAATGATATCAAACCTCTGAAAGTCTTCCAAAATTTCCAACGCTAAATCTAATTTTTTGACATTTAGAGCATCTACTAAAATTTCTTATAAAAGTGAATAGACTACACAATTGCTACAAAAGTGGATTCATCTTTAGACTCCTTCTTTAGACCTAGCAATCCAATGGGCCGATGAAGTAGAGTTCATGTGTTTCTTGACCTCAGCATATGAAGGGATAATGTGGTCAGCACTATAACCAGCCGTTTTTACTTTCCATAACATGAGTTGGGTACCAATCAAATGCTAGAAGGAAACCATATTTATCAATCCACTTTTTAAAATTTTTAGCAAAGGGAGTTCCCTGTGAAGAGTATGGCACAGCTAAGCTAAAAGTCATAATATAATGTTGGCATAAATTAAGTAATTTCATTATGCTTGCGTTAAAACGTGTAGTTTTCACAAGTCAACTTGAAAACATGCGGGCATAAAACAAGTAGCGATCCATATTGGGCAAAGGAAGTAGAGATCTTATATTTCTTTACCACGGCATATGAAGGGATGGTGTGTTCAGCATTATGCCCAGCCGCCTGTACTTTCCACAACGTAAGTCATATACCATTCAGAGCTGGGTGGACTCAGGGATGTCCTACAGTCATAAGTCCAAACCGAGATCCGAACTCGAGACCTTCGGGCTAGCAAGCAAACGCTCTACTATTCGAAATATCCATTCCCTAACATTGAAACATACTTTCATAACACGTTTTCACAATCAACATTAACACCTAGTTGCACAAAGCAAATGGTTTTCTCTATACAACAACGGTAACAGTTAATGTGAGTAAAAATAAAATCACATTAATGTGAACTAAGTGATGTGAACTCAAGTTACAAGTAAATGTTTACTTATTTTACATGTGTCGTATGTGTATAAAAATATTCATTTCAATTCTTTCAGGTCTCACCCTCGAATGAAAAAAAATGGATTATATTTACTTTAAGAATATACATTTAAGTCCGCCCACTCCCCCCCCCCCCCCCCCCAGGGGGGAGGAAATATGTTTTAAAAAAACCCACTGGTTTTAAATGAGTCTTGAAGACCTTCGAAAAGTTTAAAACAATGTATACTTGTTTTTTTAATTCATAAAAATTGACTTGATAAAAAATGGGAGTGTTACAAAATTTTTCAAAAAAAAAAAAGAAAAAAAAACAATAGCATGAGATTTTGAATAAACAAAATTGAATGTTACATTAGAAATTTAGCATTGAAAAAAGTTATAATTATAATTTTTTGTGTTATATTAATTTATTATTATTGAGTAGTGTTGTTTATAGGCTACAGAAAAAAATACAAGCAACTCTGCCCAATGATCGTGATAATTAAAACTTAATTTTGTCAATTAAATTATTACTACATGCACAAGTATGTAGATAATCAAGCCATTATTTCTTTTTAACTATGGCAAACAATTAACCAATACAATTGCAAATAGAACTAGATATTGAAGAAAAATTCTTCAAAACGAAGTAACTAGTGTACACATTAATAACGCAGGCCCAAACATTTTTTTGGGGTGTAACTATATTGTTTTTGTCAACTCAGACACATGCATACACAACTAAAGGTTGGGTGTGGTGAAATATGCCCTTGTGGCAAGGCCCCGGAAAATACGGAGCACGTCCTTCAGGAATGTTCTTTGTATAGCCAGGCGCGAGTCAGACACTGGCCCCTGCTCACCCCACTCAGGGAAAAATTATATGGGGCACCTGCTGATCTGGAGATTACAGTCCGGTTTGTTCACGAAGTTGGACTTGTTGTCTAAATCCTCCACCATATTTTCAATTAAGAACGAAGAAGAAGAAGAAGTCAACTCAGCATATCCAATTATGGAAACATTCAGAATGTACACTGTAGTAAGTAATGAACTGCTCACATACAATAAGCGCGCACTGCATTGACAAGACGCTCATGTAAACCTGTAGACCTAATACAATGTATTAAGAATTTTATTTTGTGGCCGTTTCAAAACTTCGTTGAGAGTATGTTGGTTCATTTATGCCGGTTCGATTAAAATTGAAATTGTACATAACGTCACAAAACGTCACACACTTGTTAATGCCATGGTTACATTGTATTACTCTTTTTATTTGTGTAAAGTAGTGTGTATGTCTCTTGTTGAGATATGTCACGAGCTACATCTGTAACACTTCACATGCTACATTTGTGTTGCCTAGAGTTATTAATATATTGTAATAATTAACATATCACAGATGTTTATTTGTTCACATAGCACATTGGTATCGTAGATCCTTCGTCAGACATGTGAAATAGTTCAAAATTTCCATTTCACTTATCGTATGTGTGAATATATTTCATCTGCTACCTGTATGCGTTAGTTCACTTGACCCATATGTGTGTTAGTTCAGTTGTCATATGTATCATTTATATATACAAGTTCACATATAACATGTATGTATTAGTTCACTTATCACTTATGCGTTATATTTCTCGTTTCTTTGATACATTATACTGTATAACGTTCAACAATTTTCTAACCCCGCGACACAGAACACGATATATCTCCGTCATAGACGTCAGCTTATCCTCACTGATGATACCTGGGACTTCTCTTCCCCCCCCCTCACCTGCTTACCGGCGCTGGGGTAGGGGCCGGGTGTTGAAGTCCACGAACCAGCTCCCCCCGGGCCTGTAGTTGGCCACGTACATGTACATGCCGTTCATGCCCGGCTTGGTGGAGCGGCCGAAACCCACGTGGGTGCAGTCGTTCCAGACGACCTGGGTCACGTGACCTGTGACGTCAGAAGAAAAATGACATTTGTTAAAACAGGAATACCATTAGAACACCTTTAACAAAAATGGCATGGTTAAACAGCTAAACAATTAGAACACCTTTTAAAAAAACGACATGGTTAAATACGTAAACAATTAAAACACCTTTGAAAAAATAAATGGCATGGTTGCACAAGTTACAGAGGCGTAGCGATCCCTCCCGGAGCTGGGGGACAAACTTTCAATTCCCCCCCCCTTTCCAGATATTTTTTTAATGTTTATAATTCACAACTGCAGCTAACATGCGCTTTTTTTTCAAAACCATTTTGGCGCCCCCTAGGGTCGGCGCCCGGGGATATATGTACCCTCCCCCTTTTCTACGCCTCTGAAAAGTTAGAAGACCTTTGATACTGCTTTTAATTATACATGATAAAACACGTTACAGCTATACGCACATCTCTTTCGTTACCGGTAAAATCTGAACATGTAATATCACAATTGTAGCAGAGGCGTATTTAGGGTAGGGCGGGTGGGGCGACCGACCCGAGACGCCAACATCAAAGTTGGCCAAATAGAGTAGAAAAAGCTCATAATCAAAATATTAGCATCTCGATGTCAATCTCTCTAGCACACGGTCGATAGACTGATCGAAGATTGAGACTGCCTCAGCCCTCAACGTATTTACATTAGTTTAATTATTAATCGAATCAGTTACTGACCGCAGTAATTCCCTGATTAAAGTATGGATTATTTCATTAATACTTCAACGTTCTATTTGCAGTACTGGTTTAAAATAAATGGATTAGGCGGAGATCTAACTACATGGCTGCTTGCCGAAGGTGATGTGGTGGTTGCTATACATGCCGAAGATGATGTTGTGGTGGTAGTGACATTAATAATGGGAGTAAACTTGTGCATGTCTCTAGTTATTGACGTCTTGGATTAGGAATGTGGATTATAGACGTACTGGATTATGAACATCCTGGATTATGAACTTCCCGGATTATGAATGTCCCATGATGTGAATGTCTCAAGTTGTGAATTTTCAAAGTTGTGTATGTTCAAAGTTGTGAATGTCCAAAGTTGTGAATATCACAAGTTGTGAATGTCCCAGGATGTGAATGTCTCAAGTTGTGAATTTCTAAAGTTGTGAATGTCCATAGTTGTTAATGTCACATGTTGTGAATGTCTTATGTTGTGAATGTCACAAGTTGTGAATGTCCAAAGTTGATAATGTCACATGTTGTGAGTGTCTTATGTTGTAAATATCACAAGTTGTGAATGTCACAAGTTGTGAATGTCCCAAGTTGTGAATGTTCCAAGTTGTGAATGTCCAAAGCTTTTAATGTCACATGTTGTGAGTGTCTTATGTTGTAAATATCACATGTTGTGAATGTCACTAGTTGTGAATGTCACAAGTTTTGAATGTCTCATGTTTTAATTGTTCTATGTTGTAAATGTGCCAAGTTTTGAACGCCCCATGGTAATAGAAGAAACATTGTGTTAACGACTCAGATTATGTGCTTTTGCAGCACAACGCTCAGAACAGCAAAAATGATAATCCTACTCTGGTACCAACATTAATGTCTAGCTTTATTAAAGTACGTCCGCACTTAATAATAGTATTTATTAATAGAGTCCATCAGTTTCTGTGACACGGCATATGAAAGGATAGTGTGCTCAGCACTACTTAAAGCTGCCTTTGTTTTCCCTAACGTGAGGCAGGTACCGATTAGAGCTGCGTGAACTCAGTGACGACCTACGGACTCAGATCCGGGGTACGAACTCAAGACTTCTATTTAACAGCCGTACTCTCTACCTTCTGCCCACTCAATCCTTCTCTAACTGTGAATAGTTACACACAAAGTATGCATAGATATGGCTTTTAAAGACATACCGTTGTAAACAGTGGCTTTTTGTGTTAGATTAACCCAAGCAGTTTAAGCTTAATCCCATATACCGGCGTGAGGTACAGAAGATCACTGGACTGCGACGCGATAATCCGATATACCTTGTTAATCTCATTCAGGTGTATTCAGATTTTGATTAAATTCTTATGCAAATCCTAAACTCAAGTTCTAGATCTAACCAAACTATAAAAGCAATTTTGCGTTTTTTAAAAAAAAAACAGTAGTTAAATATAATACAGTGCTGAATACACTGCCTACAAAAACGAATTTCTCACATTAATGATGAAGTACTTTGCCGTATCAATACTGATAATCAATAATCGTTGTATCGAGGATGATAAAATGGCCTGAATTTCTCTTGTAACAACCAATCAGCCCTATGATTTGCTTTGATAGCATTTCCGGCCCACCGCCTTCAAAGGGAAAAAAAGCCGGAAATCCCATGATACACCGCATAGAACAAAGACGAATGTTGTGGCGTTTAATGCTGATATGTTGTACCGGCACCAACAATATTATTGTCTGTGGGAGAGAGGGGATGGTTGGTAATCTAAGCTTGAGCTAGAGCTGAGTTTAACAACCCAGCACCGTGTAAAGATCAGTAGAGCTAAGGGGATTGCCGAACTGCATTCATAGACTGTAATATTGCTGTAAGGCTTTTATTGTGATGACTTTTTTTTCTGCTAGATAAAAATGTCCAGTAGAGTTTAATTTTCATTCTATGTTGTTACTTGGTACTTACGAGTGAGTAATTTAAGCATACACTTGGAACATACATGCACTCACACTTGCAAATACAAACGCTTACGTACACACGTACATAGGTACTCACGTACTCACGTACTCACGTATACGTACACGTACACGTACACGTACACGTACACGTACACGTATACGTATCCTCCCCCCCCCCCCCCGATAAACGTCTACTGCTCTCAACCCCCGAACGAAACAAAATTTATATAGAAAATAGATACTTTTCCAACGTCCGCCCCCCCCCCCCCACTCTCCGCAATGAAATTTAATTTGCATCCCCCTCCCCCGCCAACGGAGAAAAAAATCTGAAAGAAACACTTATAGGTACTCATGTGTCAATGTGTTGAATGAAGGATCTATTCCAACCCACCTCCGCCACCCACACCCTGTCGGAAACCCGACAGCCCCCTCCTCATCCCCGCCCAGCGTCACCATGTGACAAAACACAAAGCCCACTCACCGATTCCCTTTTTAAAGTCTGGATGTGAGATGTTGTTTCCCTTGATCTCGCTGTACCACATATCGACGAGTTGTTGCCCTTCAATAAAGGAAACAACAAAAAACTGTGGTTACATAAAAACGAAATAAATTTTCTTTCAAAGGGAATCAACAGACAGAGTTAGAGGGCTTTTATGCTAATGCACTTAGTCCCGCTATGACTAATATTAATTTATAAAGCCTAGGATTCTGTAGTATTGGGAAAATGCCAAAAGGATATTCTTGCGATAAATAAGCTCCTCTAGAAAAACAAGGAGAAAAATTATTTAAAAAAAAAAAAAACACCAAATATTTTTTTTTCTATTTTAATTAATAAAAATCTAAATAATAACCGCACGATGTTAAGTTACTAAAAACAATTGCAGCGAAAATGATCTAGCAAACCTACTCTTAATATTTAACCTTCATCTGGTGAAAATTAACCCTCAGGGGTCATCCATAAATGAGGTCGCGCTTTTTTGACGATTTTTACCTCCCCCCCCCCCCTCCGTCACACATCGTCACAAAAAGCCAGACCCCCCCCCTAAAAGGACGTCACACCTCAGCTTACACCCCCCCCCCTAAAAAATTTGCAGTTGAATTTTTTTTTAAAACATCTATATTTTTCTAAAGTCTTGTCTGAACTCAATCAACATAGAGTATTTTAACCGATTCCTATTACAGTTTATTAAAACAGTTTTCTAAAACGCGAAATAACGTCTAATATTCATTTTCTAACATTGCTTTTTTATAATGCAAAAGTGTGACGTCGCACCATCTGAAACCCCTTCCCCCTCCCCCTCATCACACACCGTCACAAAATTAAGGACCCCCCTCCCCCCTACGAGTGTGACGTCATTTATGGACGACCACCTCAATCCAACCCTCACATTTCGCAACCCAACCCTGGAACTCAAAGGGACACAACGAAAAGATATTTTATTTATTCTACAGTGATTTTAAAAAATCTTTTTTTTTTAAACGTATCATTAAACACAATTAAAATAAAATACAAACGATTATTTAAAAAAAAAACAACTCTATATTTTAATTAGCTCGCTACAGAATAAACATATTTTAAATTCCAGTAATCTTAATATCCATTGAATTGTAAGGGGGCGACGTGGTCGAGTCAGTAATGCTCAGAATCTGAACCGAAACGTCCAGGGTTCGAATCCTGATGAGCCTCGAGAGCTGGGGACAGCAGCAATTACGTTAGAAAACTCAAAAATCTAACAGCTGCCCTGTAGTTCGTTTTTTAGATTGGCAAAGGCCATTGAAGAGAACCAAAAAAAAAAAAGCAAACGGAATTCAGAGTCAATGACCAATATGCTGCATAACATACTTGATTTTGAAGTGTGTGAAGCATTGCAATTAGGAGCGAAGTAAAACAATAATTTTATTTTATTTTAAACAATACAGTAGAGCGTGAAGTGTCCTCCGTATGACGTCACACCACTGTCTGTTCACCTTGCATTGTTGCCAACATTTGAAGAAAAGAAAAAAGAACCGCACTGTTCAAATTTATCAAACTAAACAAATGTGTTCGGCCTTGAAAAAAAATAGAACCTAGTATGACTTGGATTTGTTTACTTTGTTTCTGAATAGGAATGGTTTTTTTCTTCAGAATATGGGTTGACACATGTTCAGCATTTGAATTGTATTTAAAAAAAAATAGATCATTGTTACTTTAAGTTCTGTAGCTCTTGGTATTACAAATGGGAGGCAACTTTTTTCAAGATAGCAAATGGTTTAATAGTCATTTATAATAGGATTAGAAAATGGTTGTAATATTCTTATCTATACACGAATTGAATCTTCCAATTTAGTAGTCATTTCTAATAAATTTAGGGAATAGTGGTAATATTCACATTTATACACACATTGAATCTTCCAATTCAGTAGTTATTTCTAATATTTTTAGGAAATTATGGTAATATTCTAATTCATGGATTACACTAATTGAATCTTACAATTTACTAGTTCTTGATTGTATGATTTGGAAATTGTAGCTTTAGTATTCATTTATGGCATACATTAACTGACACATAAGTTTTATTCTTGTAGGTTAGTAGTACATCTATTTAGAAATTGTCGTATTCATTATTTGATTGACTGAATTCAGTGATCGGTTATTTAATCACTGCTATAAATAATAAAGCCAAACGTTTACCTGATTACACCCCCCCCCCCTGCTACAATATAATCTCCATCACATATTAAAATCAGAAAAGCTCAATACACCAGGAAGTAAAACTCAGGTGGAATAAAATGGGTCATAAACTTTACAGCTGACAAATAGGGCTGTTAAGTAGGTCACCAACCAGTTCTACGGCTCAATAAAACCTGCATGAGCTATAGAATTGGTTGTTGACCTACTTACCAGCCCTATTGCGTGGGAGAGAGGCCCTGTTCTACTTCCCGTTGGGGTCTGTTTGACTTGAAAAACAATACTCACACCACTTTAATACACATAATTTTGAATATTAACACACTTTATTGCTGAAATATTTGAAATGAAAGGACAGCGTGTCCTTGCGGTAGAGCGCTAGACTGCTAACCCAAAAGTCTCGAGTTCGAATCCGGGTTCTATACATTTGAACCTCCATGAGTCCATCAAACTGTGAAAATTAAAGTCGACTGGGCATAGTGCTGACAACATTATCCCTTCATATGCCGACGTGAAGAAACGTATAAACGCTGTTTCATCT